>NC_073744.1:164808267-165108267 GCF_029784135.1 Toxorhynchites rutilus septentrionalis
ATTACAGATCAATTCGTATCTCCTAGCTTGTTTTGCTAGATGCTCTGGTTTCCCATTTTCACGATCGACGACGGCGCGCAATTGTAATGAAAACTTTCACGAAAATGGCTCGAAAGCAGCGAGATGATGGTTATAAAACTCGATGCGCTGCATTGCATTGTGTCACACTGTAAACACTGTCGAATTCGTAAATAAAATTAGTTCCGTACCTGCCAAACCGCCGTCGTCTCGTCGCGTGGAGAGCAAATTTTATTCGGGGGCCATAATCATTTGTAAGCGGCGTTGATACTTGGTATAATGTCCGCACATTTTGTGTTTTGCGGGTCGTGAAACTTTCGCTCACTATTGTTACAGAAAAGCGCAAACCGGAGCGGCGTGGGCTTTGCGTGCGTTCATAGCGCACCTTTTGTCTACGCACCAGAAAAAAACGAAAATTCGTGCATCGCAACGGTTGATGACAGCGCTCACCTTTCACCAACTCTGTGTCCCAATTTGATATCGCCACCGCAAAACCCGCGCGCCACCCCATCTTCGCAACGCGTAAACAAAACGGTCTGTTTACTGTTCCCCAGTGTCACATTTGTGTTTCTACTCATCACAAAATACACACACAGACACCGAAGCACTCGCACTCATCGTCGAGGCGCCATAGTCGTAATCGTTTAGTTTTAAGTTTTATTAATTTTTTTCTTCGACTTCAATCGACACTTTTATTGGCCTGGTGTCGACGCCGCTGCACACAATTGATGAAAGCAGTTTCGGTAGTTTTCGGCCACAAATTTCGCGAAAAGTTGGTCGGGCGGTTCAAGCGGAACGACGAACCACCGCACAATGCACGTGACACGTGTGAAAACGTGCCTCCTCTAGCTCTCGAGCGGGTGACCTCTACACGTCACGAAGCCAACCCAGGTGTGCTGTTCTGGCCTTTGGTGTTTTGTGTGTTGTTGTTGAAAAACCACGGAATGGATGGAGGAAAGTAAAACAAATCGAAATCGCTCGAGGTGTAAACTTGGGGAGGAGGCCGTGGCGACCTAATATAAAATGTGAATTGTGTCAAGGACTTTAATATTGCTGCCCCTATGATACTGGCCACGACGCGACGGTGGCGTTTACTTGGTTATGTGGTCCTGCACTACCAAAGTAACGCAATGGGCAGTATTTTTACTACTGCATCATTTTCCAATTTTCGCCAGTAATATTGACCGGTGACTGAATATACAAGCTAATTCATGATGTACTTTTTTCAGTATCACACTAATGTTGCGTTTTTGGTTATGTATTGTTTGGCAAACCATCATGGTAAGGGTTAGACAGATGCAACTATACGACGATGGACTAGCTCATGAAACCATGACTTAATTGCAAATTAATCGCCTAGACCAGGGTTTTTCAAAGTGGTAGATATCGTCCCTTCGGGGTCAATGCGGTTTCCCAGGGTTCAACATAAACGAAAACTGATTTTGGGGGTCGACGAGGTCTAGAAATCGGTCCCTATTTATTAACACAAGTTCTTATTTGAATAATTTAAGATACATACTGTATAAGTTGTCCTACACAAACCAACTTTTGACGTAGAACTACGTCTTTCATTAAGGGTGCCAAAACCAGAAAACAGGTCACGTTTTTATGAAATAAAGTTAACGTTAATAACTATTTCTGCCGCGAACGGTTTTTGGCGATTCACATACCAAACGAATCGGAAATTCCCTAAGATTTGTTTGATATTTGATTTGTTTATGTTCCGTCCTAATGGAAGCGTAAAACTCCCGTCATATGCCACACCACCAACGAAGAAATTACGCAGCACAGCAGAGAAAATTAACAACAACGCAATTCGCTCTCGCTATAAAAGCGAGGTGCGCTGCCCGAAAATCACCACTTTTACACCGACCACCGCGACGACAACATCACAGAAAAGCAGCAACACCAAACGAAGAGTGTGGGTTAAACATCCTCCGTCGACGAAGAGAAATGGGGCTGGTGTTAGAACGAATCCTGTCGTAGAGACGCGGGTTTTTGATCCGTCCGTTCAGTACGTTGCAAAAAAAAGTTACGTCTGCGATTTTGTGCCTGCTGCTGATGGTATCCAGATCTACCAAACAGCAGAGATCTTTATATGGTGGCCGGGGTTCTTCTCTCCATCCCAGATTTCTTAGCGCAAATTTCAAGAACTTCTTTTGAACATTTTCAAGTCTTTGAATATGTAGATCGTACTGCGGTCGCCACACCACACTCGCAAAATCGAGTTTGGATCGTACAAGGCAGGTGTAAATTTTCAGGATTGCGTGCGGATCGGTAAAGTCCTGCCCGAATCGACGAGTGAGTGCAAATAGTTTCAGCGCTTCTTTGACAATTCGCTCTATGTGGCAATTGAACGAAAGAGATCGATCCATCGTCATGCCTAAGTCACGAACATTCTCTACTTGTTGTAGATTCGAACCTCCCAGTCTATAGTCGAAGCTTATTGGCTGAACTCTCCTCGTAAAGGTCATAACGGAGCATTTGTTGAGGTTTACGCTCAATCCATTGTTCTCGACGAACCTCTCAAAATTGTCCAAATTCTGCTGAAACAGATGACAGTCAGCGATATGTTTCACTGGCTGGAAAATCTTGACATCATCCGCGTAAATAAGCACTACTGCGTTGGTCAAGAATGATGGAAGATTATTCATGACCATGACAAACAGGATAGGCCCCAAATGACTTCCTTGTGGAACTCCTGAGTGGACACCAAATGACCTAGATGAATTATTGTGTACTTTCACATATTGCGTTCTGCTCTCCAGATACGTCCTAATCCATTCAAACATTTTACCGTGAATGCCGAAATCAGCCACTGCGCGCATTATGCTGTTTATCCCTACCACATCGAAAGCCTTGCTCATATCTGTATAAAAATTCTATATACAGATATGAGCATATATATTCTATACATCACAATCCCCTGGTGTGTAAATGGTTAAATTTCATTAAAACGATAAGTGTTTACGTTTTCCCATACATTTGTTCTGCTGATGTGTGTACCTTCCCGAACAGAGCTGCCAATAACGAGCAACTTATCAACGGGCAACGAAGGGGAAATCGTAAGATTTAAAGTCTCTGTGAACAAAGGAAAGGAAGAAGAACGATGGGGAATATTTGCCTAGAGTATAAACAATGGATCTCGCTGAGGCAAACTTTCAGGATCGATCTGTTTTCAAATCAATGAACATCGCTTGCTCTTCCTTGTTTTGCGTCATCACATGCTTTCGTTTCGGATTGAGCTGTGGACGCGACCAAGTGATTCATTCGCTGATGTCTCTGGCATTGCAATCATAGCATCAAACTAACGCCATTACATTAAGGTGCTGAGCTACACAATTGTGTGGGGAATCATCAAGCTAGGCTATCGGCTCACCGAGAAAATAAATGTTCTGGAATTTGGTCTGTGATTTAGTTTCGCACGGCGGTAGCAAAACTCTCTTCACCAAGGATGGCAGCTTAGCTAATCTAGACCGGCAATATTAACAGAATAATGACAAGGAGGGGAGATAGCGAGAAGGGCTTCTGTTGAAAAGAGCGCAAAGCGGAGATAAGTGTGAGTATATTTAGTTGCTCCAAGCCATCGATATACGGATATTTGTGTGCGTACGTGCGTGCTCCATAACCCGTACGCAAAAATAGTGCATCTTCGCTACGCTGAAACCCCATTTGTAATGATAAATGATAATGAGGGTAATGACAAGGAGGGGAGATAGCGAGAGAGAATTATTTACGCTAGGGTATTAGTAGTGAATCTCTGCTGAGGCAAACATTCAGCCTTCTTCCAAACAGTTAACATTGTTTGTTTTCTGTCATCAATGCATTGAACTGACACTATGGTGAAGCAGGTGTTAAGGTTGTGCACCAAACAAATTTTTGGGGAACACCAAGTTATTCAATAAGTTATATTAAGTTATTAATTTATTTGGGCTCGCGTGCCAGGCGCAGAACTGCTTTCAACTAGGATTGTATCTTTTCGAGGCCCGTGTCTTGAACACAAACTCCTATAATTTTTTTTTCGGATTGTGATAAAAAAACTAAGACAGATAATTGAGTTTGATAAATTTCCCATGGAAGGTAATTCTATCAGCTTATTTGCAAAAACATTCTATGCCCTTCCGGCAATTAACCGGAACATTCGCCATGGCGGACGAAAACATGCGTGTAGACATGTTTTTGAGTTCTCTCTTCGTTTTATTTATCAATTTCTGTTCAGTTTTCGCGACAAAATTGTTGGAGTAGAGCTTAGGCTTCAGGTTTGTCCAGAAATTCTCGATGAAACGCAGCTGGGAGACGTTGGGCGGGTTCGCCGACTTGGGTACCACATTGATATTCAGTCGCTCCATCTCCTCTAACAATCGCTTCGAGTAGTGGGCCGACGCCAGATCCGGCCAGAAAACCGCGCCCTTATTGATGAACGACGCAACTTCCGGCAAAAGAGCGGCTTTGACATCCCGTTCTCGTTGATTGTCAGCCACAGCAGCACCTTCTTAGGGCACTTGGTATGTGAAATAAACTTCACTTCGGAGCTCACTTCTTTCGTGGTGAAAGTAAAATACGAAGTGCCCTGCCAGTCGTTACCATCCAGGGTGAGATAGGTTTCGTCATCCATCATCACCGCCATGTCGCGATTCGCCGGTAAAATCGACTTGACCATCTTATTCAGCCGCTGCCGCTGCCGCTGCGTCATTGCCTGCAGCTCCGAGACCAGTGAACGGGACTTCCGCTTCCTGACATCTATGTCCATGTTCGCCAGGTACTTTTTCACTGTTTCGCCGGTTTCGCCGGTCAAACGCACGCAGCGATGCAGCCACTTTTCCCTCGATTTTCCTCGTCAGCATCCTTTGGAGCCTCTTGTCGCTCAGGGTCGTCGACCGTCCGGAACCAGGCTTTCTTTCGATGCTCTGATTGTTGTCCAATAGTGCCAACATGTTGTAGATGCCGCACGATGTCCGTTTTCGACACGGCGGAGTACCGTTTTTTGAACGCGCACACTTCTGAACGGAATATTTTCACTGTTTTCACCATCACGGTTAGAGTTCGACTGATAGAGCTGTCAATTTTTTCTGCAGACTCATGGATTACTATGATTGATGCAGCATGGGTAGTTTCGTCAGTGCGTGTGAAGATAGACCCATGAAAAATCGGCAATTTTATCGACGTAACGATGGTCTCCCGGTAACCTACATTTGTTCTACCCATTTTGTGTGCTCACCTACCAATTCATCATATAACTCATGCATGTGTGAGATATTTATATAACACTAGGAATCAAATACAGTGTTCGTTCTAAGGGGATCGAGAAGAGAGAGGAAATATTGCAAAAAAAGCTCCGCCTGATTTCAACTGAGTATAAATCACCCATTCGCGATCGCAAATCATAGAGCTTGAATATCTAGAGCCCTAGGTTTATCACTTGAAATGTGGTATTATATTATAATCTAAGTAAAGTAAGGAAACGAAGAAAATTTAAGTTTCAAAGGGCAAATCATAGTCTAAATCCAAGTAGCGACCACAAAACATGTTTTATGATGCTGAGAGATTTTACACGATAC
Source organism: Toxorhynchites rutilus septentrionalis (assembly GCF_029784135.1). Classification (NCBI taxonomy): domain Eukaryota; kingdom Metazoa; phylum Arthropoda; class Insecta; order Diptera; family Culicidae; genus Toxorhynchites; species Toxorhynchites rutilus. The sequence continues at coordinate 164,813,844 of NC_073744.1, forward strand.
GTAGGAAGAATGTGCGAAAAAAACTGTTGCGATAGGCTCCTAGAACGTAAAGTTTTTCGATGAATTGTAACGTAATATTCGGAATAATAAAACACGAATTGATGTTATAACTTTTAGCTTCTGTGAATTCAGCAGTGCATTTGGAGTTCTTGGTGCCTTCTCTAATCGATCATTTAATTTTCGAGCATCGTCTCTGGATTAAAAATGATATCAGGGTGCAGCGTATTATCAAGACATGTTTCCTTAATTCTATGGTTAATAAAAAAGCGAACCGATTACTCGTGGTCGACTAGAAGGGTGACACATTTTCATTAGGAAAAGGATGGGATGTGAGGAGATTGTAATAATGTTCACACTCACATTTACATTCTCATTCACACTCAATTCTTATAACTATCCTTACATCTAATATGTATTTGAAATTTAACTTATTTTAGTGTTAGTAGGAAGGGAACCGAAAGCTCACGTAGGACGAAAAGGAGGGGGAAAGGATGTAAGAACAATCACACTCGAAGATCGATAGCTTTAAGGAAAACATATGTTTGGGACATGTAATCAAGGTCTAATCGAGTCAACACATCTCTCACTGGCACATTGGGCTGCCTTCCTCGCGCCCGAAGAGAGTTTACTAAATTCGATCTGGCAACAAGATACATCTCGCACGACCAAACAACGTGTTCGATGTCGTGGTAACCATGGCCACAAACGCAGAGATTGCTGTCGGCAAGATTAAAACGAAAAAGTAGCGCGTTTAACGAACAGTGATTGGGCATGAGTCGAGAGAAGGTGCGAAGAAAGTCCCGACTCAAGTCCAGACTTTTGAACCACGGTTTGAGGCTAACCTTAGGCATAATTGAGTGGAGCCGCCGGCCCAATTCGATGGTATTTTTACGAACTAAAGAATATCTCCATTCATTGAAGGTGATTTGACGCTGATAAATTTCGCATTCAATTGCACCCACCTTTGCTAATGAGGTGATGACATAACAGCGTCTGGATAAAGCACTCAAAATTTCTCGTATTCTCTCATGGAAGTACGGCGAGTGCTTTTCCGGCCTCACTGAACGGATAGCTTCGACAGAGCTAAGACTATCCATTACAATGTAATAGTGTTCAACAGGCCGTGAGGTGACGCTGTCTAGCGTCCAATGAATTGCTGCCAATTCAGAAATGTACACTGAGCAAGGATTCTGAAGACTGTGGGACGTGTTAAAAAATTCGTTGAACACTCCAAATCCTGTGGACTCGTTCATTAAGGACCCATCGGTAAAGTATATATTCTCACAATTCATAATCGCCCAATATTTCTCTATTGGTTGAAGCTCCGGCACGTTGGGCGGGTTCATTTCCTTTGGCACGAAGGTGACCCCGTTGGCTTCGTACCACTCCAACACGTCCTTTGAATAGTGGCACGAAGCGAGATCCGGCCAGAAGATGGTCGGGTCCTCGTGCTGCTTCAATAGTGGTAGTAAGCGCTTCTGTAGGCACTCCTTAAGGTAAACCTGCCCGTTTACCGTGCCGGTCATCACGAAGGGGGCGCTCCGCTTTCCGCAAGAGCAGATCGCTTGCCACACCATGTACTTTTTGGCAAACTTGGATAGTTTCTGCTTGCGAATCTCCTCCGGAACGCTGAATTTGTCCTCTGCGGAGAAGAACAACAGGCCCGGCAGCTGAAGAAAGTCCGCTTTGACGTAGGTTTCGTCGTCCATTACCAGGCAATGCGGCTTCGTCAGCATTTCGGTGTACAGCTTCCGGGCTCGCGTCTTCCCCACCATGTTTTGCCTTTCGTCGCGGTTAGGAGCCTTCTGAACCTTGTATGTACGCAGGCCCTCCCGCTGCTTGGTTCGCTGGACGAATGAACTTGACAAATTCAGCTTATTGGCGACATCCCGGACCGAACTTCTCGGATCACGTCTAAACTGCTTAACTACGCGCTTGTGATCTTTTTCACTGACGGAGCATCCATTTTTGCCGTTCTTCACCTTCCGGTCGATGGTTAGGTTCTCGAAGTATCGTTTTAGTACTCTGCTGACCGTGGATTGGACGATTCCCAGCATCTTACCGATGTACCGATGTGACAACTCCGGATTCTCGAAATGAGTGCGCAGGATTAGTTTACGACGCTCTTTTTCGTTCGACGACATTTTTCCAAATTTACGAAAAATTGACAGTGAAGCATGGCCAACGTGATCTATACACTCTTATCTGATTATAAGCGAAAGCTAAAGATATAAGAATTAAATTTCTACAGCGTTTTTTCCGTGATGCAATTGATGTGACACACCCTTTAGGTCGTATGAATAAAAAAAAGTATTTACTTATTCTGCCCGTTTCCAAGTAAAGTAAACTTTCCTAGTATTTACTTGAATCCGTATGAATAAAAGTTTACTTTACTAATTTGATTTGCGAATTCGAACATAGTTTTTACTTTGTCAAACATCTATCAACTGATTGTTTAGGTTTCGTTTCAAAATGTTTTTTTTGGACAAAGCGTGAATTCGCGATGAAAAAGGAATAGTGTCGACGTCTGGTGGCGACTTTCAATTAGGGACCATAGTTTGGGTCCCTATCTCGTTAGTGTAATACCTATCATATTAGAAGACACGAAGCCAGTTTTCAAATTTGAATGAAAACGTTCACATCATATTATTTAATCACTTAAAACACTTTTTTCCGACTTTTATTTAACCCTTTGTCTATACATTTCCAACATCATTACTGAAACTTTTCACTATAATATAAAGTTGTCTTCAAAAACAATACCCGTACAAGATTTTTTCACCACCTGCAAACAAAAGTGTTTTTCATTTAAACAGAATGCCAAATTGGTACGGAAAAGTTATTTTTCATTCATAATTTAAATTCTAAAAACGTGTTCATTTCGCCTGAAAATCGATCTTTTTTTTTACGCTCCCCTAAACTAGTAAACGAAGCTCAATGTCATCAATGCGGATCGTTAACTTGTTTAGCTTCAAGCGCAAGATAGCAGCATTAAACATAAATCGGATATGACATCAAAACGAATGATAGCGCTTTTCAGATCCAAAGTATGCTCATGAGCATACTTGATAATAACCAAGTAAATACTTGGTGAATGCTGTTTTATTCATACGAAATCAGCTAAACATCCATTTTCGAAAAGTAAATACTTTGTTGTTTCTTTTATTCATACCAAACGTAGTAAAAACTTAATCTCACTGCTCGACTGCTCGAATGAAGTAAAGTAAAGGTGAATTGTGTTTTTATTCATACGGCCTAATGTGTCATGTGAGGTCATATGCCATATTTATAGATTCAGAAGAATTCGACCCAATGGTAATGGAAATTTTGATTGGCAAGTGATCACTACCGTTGGGATCCTGGATTCTATTCCACTTGCAATCTAACGATAGTGAATTCGAGCAAAGCGAGAGGTCAAGAGCACTTGGGTTAGCAGGAGGTTCAGGTACACGTGTTGTTTCCCCAGTGTTCACAAGTGTCATATTGAAGCTGTTACAAAGATCATATATCAACAGTGAACGATTGTCGTCGTACTGTTCCCCCCAGGCAGTTCCGTGAGAATTGAAGTCTCCCAAGATCAATCGTGGCTCAGGAAGGAGTGAGCACATGTCATCAAGTTGTTTGCGGCTAACCGCAGCTCTCGAAGGCCAATAAAAGCTGACAATGCAGAGGTCTGTGCCTCTGATGTTTGTATGACAAGCAACAGCTTCGATCCCATGTGGCAAAATTTTCACATTAATATTTTTGGACTAAAAATAAGAAAAATACCCATCTTACCCGCCCTTCCTCTATCTGCAAAACGGATCAACGTGAAATTTCCACCATCGAAAGATACAGGGTTTGCAAAAATTTGCTGTCAAAATATTTGAGATACGCCTTCTACGGCCGCTGGTATAAAATGAACTAGGATTCCGTAATCTAACTGAATCAAACCTTCTGGGTAAATTGATAAAATGATCGCTTACACCAGGGGTTCTCAAACTATTTTGGACAATAGACCCCTTTTCCAGAATTAAGTGATACCTTAGACCCCTATAGCCAAATTTTTCAAACAAAAACCCATTTCTCGTTTTTGTCTTATTTATACAAAATTCTTACTAATTCTCTAATCCATAATTCTAATTCTCTTATTCATACAAAATTCATACTAATTTAGAGACTGCGGTTGGTTAACCAGTGGCAACTATATTATAACCAATTTTTTCAATTGTTTCAATAGTTTATTTTTTTTATCCAAGATAATGTGTTTGAATCGATTCCCTACCAAGTTTCCACAGCCTTAAAGTGTTAAGCCAGGGTTTCAGGTGTATTGAACAGAAATCTGGATATTGGAAAATCGAAAGTCTGGATTTTATTATATTAGGCTGTCAAAAAAGTCCTGCGGTATTTCCGCGAGGTGTCGTTGTAAGCGCGTAGCTCTAGTTGTATTCATTGTATCGAGTCATACTATAGCTGGTATTTTGGAAAGGTATTTTTGCGCGCTATAATATAGTCCTTGACAGTGTTTTGTTCGGTTAAGTCGTTCGTGAGTTATAGTGTCGCAAATATGGAGCAAAATAAAGAGAAAATCCGACATATTTTACAGTACTACAAACAAAGCCAAAAATGCATCTCAAGCTGCCAATAAAATTCGTGCAGTTTATGGACCCGATACAGTTTCCATTTCCACCGCACAACGATGGTTTCAACGTTTTCGTTCTGGTGTAAAGGTCGTCGAAGATGCGCCACGCTCCGGAAGGCCTGTCGTCGAAAATTGCGACAAAATCGCTGAATTAGCCGAGAAAGACTGGCATAGTAGCAGCCGTAGCATCGGCCAAGAGCTGGGGATAAGTCATCAAACCGATATTAACCATTTGAAGAAGCTTGGATTCACAAAGAAGCTCGATGTATGGGTGCCACACACGTTGACGCAAAAAAACATCTTTGACCGTATCGACGCATGTGAATCGCTGCTGAATCGCAACAAAATCGACCCGTTTCTGAAGCGGATGGTGACTGGCGATGAAAAGTGGGTCACTTACGACATCGTGAAGCGCAAACGGTCGTGGTCGAAGCCCGCTGAAGCGGCTCAGACGATGGTCAAGCCCTCATTAACGGCCAGGAAGGTTCTGCTGTGTGTTTGGTGGGATTGTCAAAGAATAATCTATTATGAGCTGCTTCCCTATGGCCAAACGCTCAATTCGGACCTGTACTGTCAACAACTGGACCGCTTGAAGGTAGCACTCATGAAGAAGAGGCCATCTTTGATAAACAGAGGCCGCATTGTCATCCATCAGGACAACGCCAGGCCACACACTTCTTTGATGACGCGCCAGAAGCTCCGGGAGATCGGATGGTAGGTTCTTTTGCATCCGCCGTATAGTCCGGACCTTACACCAAGTGACTACCACCTGTTTTTGTCCATGGCGAACGAGCTAGGTAGTCAGAAGTTAGTCACAAAAGAGGCCTGTGAAAATTGGCTATCCGAGTTTTTTGTCAATAAGGAAGCGAGCTTCTATAACAGGGGTATTATGAAGTTGGCATCTTGTTGGGAACAAGTCATCGAACAAAACGGCGCATATTTGACTTAAAACAGATGATTGTAACTAATTTTATGAACAAATGAAAATTCAAAAAAATACCGCAGGACTTTTTTGACAGCCTGATATTGGATTGCGAATTTTATTGAACATTTTCACGAGAACGTCGTTTGATGTGTGTGGAAGCGGACACGGTTTACTGACGAGCAATGACAACGAAGTGTCTTTCTCAGGGCAGGTGAAGAAGGAGTTCGGATTGAGTTTGTCCACAAGGGCCCTTCTCAGGACTAGAACTGAAAAATTTTAAAGTCTCTATATTTCAACACAATCAAACAACCAACACTGTAAAACATTATTTAACCGTTATTTCTTCTCATCATATATCGACACTTTACCCCAAAACATGACTACATTGGTTCATTCATCCGGAGACTAGTCTGAAAAATCAACATTGCGCAGCTCGCTGAATTCCTCATCAATTGGCTGAATCATTTCTCTGGGAACCAGAGTAGGAAAATTTTCATTAAGCGTAAAAATGGCTTGATGTTTTCTTCTGATGCATGGTCCAGCATTTTCAGATTTATCATAACCGAATCATTGAAGTTGAAGTAGATGTATTAAAGGGTGTGTCACATCAAATTGCATCACGGAAAAAACGCTGTAGAAATTCGCCCAGTAGACCGATCCTTTTGAAAATTTTAGACAGTAAAATAAAAACTATTAAACTACTTTTGGCATTTTCTTTTTATTCATACTTCGAGCCCAAGCCCGTATGCTCGCACCTTCCTCTTTACCCCGTCCATAAGGTTCTGTACAACGTCAGGTTGAAGTTTTTTTTTAACAGAAATCCATTTTCTCTTGACGTCCGTCTCCGATTTGACAACTTTTGGGTTCTTCCGGAGGGCCTGCTTCATAATCGCCCAATATTTCTCTATTGGGCGAAGCTCCGGCGCGTTGGGCGGGTTCATTTCCTTTGGAACGAAGGTGACCCCGTTGGCTTCGTACCACTCCAACACGTCCTTTGAATAGTGGCACGAAGCGAGATCCGGCCAGAAGATGGTCGGGCCATCGTGCTGCTTCAATAGTGGTAGTAAGCGCTTCTGTAGGCACTCCTTAAGGTAAACCTGCCCGTTTACCGTGCCGGTCATCACGAAGGGGGCGCTCCGCTTTCCGCAAGAGCAGATCGCTTGCCACACCATGTACTTTTCGGCATACTTGGATAGTTTCTGCTTGCGAATCTCCTCCGGAACGCTGAATTAGTCCTCTGCGGAGAAGAACAACAGGCCCGGCAGCTGACGAAAGTCCGCTTTGACGTAGGTTTCGTCGTCCATTACCAGGCAATGCGGCTTCGTCAGCATTTCGGTGTACAGCTTCCGGGCTCGCGTCTTCCCCACCATGTTTTGCCTTTCGTCGCGGTTAGGAGCCTTCTGAACCTTGTATGTACGCAGGCCCTCCCGCTGCCTGGTCCGCTGGACGAATGAACTTTACAAATTCAGCTTATTGGCGACATCCCGGACCGAACTTCTCGGATCACGTCTAAACTGCTTAACTACGCGCTTGTGATCTTTTTCACTGACGGAGCATCCATTTTTGCCGTTCTTCACCTTCCGGTCGATGGTTAGGTTCTCGAAGTATCGTTTTAGTACTCTGCTGACCGTGGATTGGACGATTCCCAGCATCTTACCGATGTCCCGATGTGACAACTCCGGATTCTCGGAATGAGTGCACAGGATTAATTCACGACGCTCTTTTTCGTTCGACGACATTTTTCCAAATTTACGAAAAATTTACAGTGAAGCATGGCCAACGTGATCTATACACTCTTATCTGATTATAAGCGAAAGCTGAAGATATAATTCCTAAAAAATCAAATTTCTACAGCGTTTTTTCCGTGATGCAATTTGATGTGACACACCCTTTATGTATTTTTTTTTATCAAACTCATCTTTATTCAGATGTTTTAGCGTTTGCATGAGCTCTTTTGTGAAAAAAATATCCAATCCAAGGCAGATTCGGAGTGGATCATATCTGACAAGCACTCTTTGCATCACTGCTTCCAGTGAGAGCCTTCTAGTCGCGTATGAATGCAGCAATTTCAAGGGTTTTAATTCAAGAATTTCCTGAATCTCATCACACTCAGTAGTCCGCAAGGGACTGCTTCTAAGACAGCTAGTGGTTTGCCCAATTTCAACTGGGATATGCTTACACGCATACGAAGAGCATAAGGCAGAGCTATAGCAAAGACTCTTCATAATGAAAAGCGATGGACAATCTCTTTTAAGCAATGCGCCAAGTTAGTTGCCTGGTGAAGCCATAGTCATTGCCTTGTCCCTCTTGAACAACGAAACCATATTATACAACGTTCTAGAATCCGTTTCGGTAACTTGTATAAGATCATAAAAACAATCATTCACGAACTGTACACCATCCTTCCAATAGCTAGTTCTGGCTACTAAGGAATCTCATACACTGTTTGACCAAGGCCAAATATTTTACTCATTTTAACAGATGAAATTCGATCAATATATTCGACACAAAACGCGACAAGAACAAGCATATTCAGTTGCCTAAAAAATATTGGATACCTAAAATATTTGTTTGGTCTGTTCTTCGAACCTGTCGATACATGGTTAGGTTACCTTAAATATTTCAGTCAATTTTTTCCATGTTCGGTGTTTGCCACTGTTGATAATTGTAGAGTGGCAAACCAAACAGTGTTTGTATAAATTACAAACCAAACTTTATCTGTCAAAAGGTACCAATTATTTGACCTCCGGACAAACAGTGCACTGCTACCTCAAGACTAGTGACTATTTCCTCGACAGATTCGTCGATTCGTCGGCAATTAAACTATCCGTTCAGTTTAATTGCCGACGAATTCGCAAATGACTAATGGGCTCCTCGTGTTGACCATCCCCGAGAATACTCGTGATCACAGCGGTCGCTTTTGTACTTCTCAGTCGCAGTACGCTTCAAGAAATCCGTCCATCCTCCAAGACAATTTATGTCTTTACTACATATTTTGTAGAAACCAGCATGCTTATCAGTGCTCTGGGCTCCCAATCCCTTCGGTGAAATTAGTGATGCCATTTTGAATAACTGTTTCTAGCGCAAACTAGTTTTCCAAACCAACTCAATAAAGTCAAAGAAAGAAAGTCTGGACTAGACAAAGGACGGTCTGGATATATGGATGCATTACCAAAGTCTGGAAGTCTGGAAACCGTGGGTTAATCGGGTTAATTTGGGATCATTTTGTCTTAAAAAATCAACAAAATAAATAGATGTAAAAGTATATAAACATTAATTTAATTATAGCTCACAAATACTGGAGCGGGCCAAAAAATACGCAAATGCCAAATTTTTCATCTTATACGCGTTCATCTATTTGTTAAGTTTTTCAAGTATAACAATAATACTTTCTTCTAAAAATCATGTTGGATCACGTGACACAACTTAAACTGTATCTTGAAAGCTTAAAACAAGGACTTGTAATATTCAATAGGGGTCGATTTTCAGACCTCGTCAACCTCCAAAATCATTTTTCGTTCATGTCGACCCCTAGGAGACCGAAATCGACCCCAGAGGGTCGATATCGACCACTTTGAGAAACCCTGGCTTACACCTTTATTCTCCAGCACAAGTGTTCAAGCCCTATTGCAGAGCATGTATTGTAAAAATGCAAATCCAATATGTTAGTCCCGATTATGGGCTATGGTTTCAGACATGAGACTATAATCAATCTATCCAGAATGCACGATTCAAGCAGAAAATCAACAAGTAGGGTATCTGCTCCTATAGTAGATGTGTACCAATAGTTGTACTATCTAGGGAATTAATTATATTTCAATATAAAATCAACTTGTGCAACCAAAACATCGGTTTGAAACGAAAATGTAATCATTTTATAACTATGTTAACCCTTGAATACGCCTCATCTGTTCAATTTAGGACTAAATTTGTATTAATAAGAAGCATGTTTCTGAAAATGGTAATTTGTTAGCAATTTCAAAAGGAGTACATCGAATTTCGTAATGGTATATCTTCATTCTTAGAGACAATCAATTCGAAATATATGGCTTACTTACTTGTAATTAAGTTGAGTTGAAATTGTATATGTAAAAATTTAACAATAAATCCAAAACTATGTAATTTTTATGGATAGCCACTATTCACACACTATTTTGTTCAGTATACCTATAGTTACCCTATTTCACGACACATGCAATGTGAGGTTAAACATTGGATTTTTTTGATACTTCTTTGCAAACACGCTAATGTAAATAGTTGTTTTCATTTGTTTGTCTCGATATTTTGGGAGATTTTCAGCTGTAATTGCGAAAAGTTTACAATTTTCACGTAAGTTATCATCAACTCCATAAGCATCTGTATTGATTTTTAACTTTTCCCATGGTAGAATGAACAAATTCAGCAAAAAAAACCACGGAAGAAAATTCATCTGGTTTACGACGAGGAACTATTACAGAAGTGCTTAGAATTGGTTAAAACAGGAGGAAAGACTATATATCGTGCCAGCAAATCATTCGGGATTCCAGTCTCGACAATTCGTTTTCGCATGGGCGAGAAATGGACCAAGAAAATTCGCAAGGGACCTCCAACGGTGCTACACCCAGACGATGAAATAAAAATCATTCACTGGCTCAAGGAGATGGAAAGTAAGGGTTTCCCTGTATTTAAGGAAACTCTTTTTCATAAGGTCAAAAGTTTCTTTGAGAACAACTCGAATCCAAATCCTTTTAAGAATGGTGTACCTGGTATGAGATAAACAAATATCTATGATTGATTGATTGAACTGATTCATGAGTATTTATTTTAGGACGCAAATGGTTTGCAGGTTTTTTGAACCGGCACAAAGGACAAATAACAATCCGAACTCCGGAAGGAGTATCGGCAGCAAGTAGTGTGGTTTCCGAATTCGATATCCGAGGCTGGTTCACCAGAGTCGAGAAGCATATTGAAGACAATGGCTTTGGAGAGATCCTGCTTGAACCGAATCGTATGTATAACGGAGATGAAACTTCTTTCTTTCTCCACCCAAAAACCAAAGCGGTGTTGGCAACACCTGGAAACAGAAACGTTTATGAGATAGAACATGCTAGCCCTCACACAAACATTACGGTGATGTTCACTTTCGGAGCAGACGGTTCCATGGTGCCGCCGGATGTTATATTGCCAATGCAGAGGATTCGACAGGAACTACTACGAAGCTTTCCTGGTGATTGGGGCATTGGCAAAAGTCCCAAAGGATGGATGGATGTTGAGAATTTCATGTTGTACGTGAGAAATATTTTCTACCCATTCCTTGTGAAGAACAAAGTCAAGTTTCCGGTAGTGTACTTTGTTGATGGGCACTCGTCTCATACTGCTGCGGAAGTAGCCGATCTCTGTCTTGACCTCGGAATTATATTGGTAGCGCTCTATCCTAACACGACGCGTATTACTCAGCCTGCCGATGTATCCATCTTCAAGCCGTTGAAGAACGCTTGGAGATTGGAAGTAACCGAATGGCGAAGCAACAACTGCGGGGAGACTTTCACGATTCAACATTTCGGTACTGTTTTGCAGAAGGCCATCAAACAAGGAATTAAAAAGCAAAGTATAATCAACGGATTTCGTGCTTGTGGGCTTTTCCCGTTCAATGCGGACAATGTTGATTATAGTAAGTGCTTGGCCCATAGTGTAGCGAGTTCCGATGCTGTAATCGTACACAATAAGGATTTACCAATTACTCAAGAGTCAAATCTAATAACTTCTAGTCTCGATCTTGGCAATTCGCTGGATCTAGAACCATCGAGTCCTTCGTTCGTCCGTAGCACGGTCTTCCAATCCACCGAATCATCAGAATCAAATGTACATTCTCCGATATATGTGAATCATTCAGTAATCATTCCCTATTGTACAATCAGGGATGCTCTATGCAGCATTGGGAGACCGTTGTTATCTAGAATCCGTTCGAATGATGCAGATCTCGACAAGGATGAAATCAAAATCAAGGTACTGTACGAGAAACTGTTGAAGCCTATCGACGACTCAGTGCATCATTCAACTGCAACATACAAACATGTTCCGTTATCGTCAACTCCTCTTATGTCTTTTGACGAAGGACTCTACACGCCAACCGATCAGCTATGTGGATCTGCCCAAGATGTATCTCAAGTGAACTGCGATCATGTTGATGACATTGAACTCCAGCGTGTGGAACCGATCGTTGATAACCACTCAGTACACGTAGTAACATCCGGGAATGAGTGCAATAATCTTGAAAACCAAATCGGAGATGTTCACATTAAAGTGATCGATTTTCAACAATCAAAAATTGATGAGAGGACCGATGAACTTTTACAAAAGAAACAGTATGGCGTATTGCAAGATCGAAGTAACCAGCTCAATACTTCAACTCGGAAAGTTAGCATATCAGAATTCTTGAAAATACCAGATGGTCCCAAAAGGAAAGCGAATCACCGAAATTATAAGAAAGCATATCATCCAATTCTAACAGCCGAGGAACGCCTACGTGAAATACAACAAATTGAAGTTGAGAAACAGGAAGCGATTTTGGAAAAGCAGGCAAAAGCGGAGAAGCGCAGACTTGCGAAAGAGGAAGCAGAAAATATGAAGAAGTTAAAGGCTGAAATGCGGGAACGTAAAAGGGAGGTAAATTTGCAGAAGAAAAAAATGATAGAGAATCTGAAACAATTTAAACTTAAGTTAGATCGTCACTTAAGTTAGATCGTTCACCACTGAATTGATTTAGCGATAAATATTTTGTTATATTTTAGTTAAATGAAATAAAACTATGAATTCTACATTTTACTTTACATTTTTTCCAAAAGCAGTTCTTCGGTGGGTTGAAAAAATTGGTCTTCGTTATGAGTACTCCAAATGCCATGTATAACACGCAGCCCAATTCTGTCCCCCATTCACATATATAGCGTATCGTGATGGTCCTCAACATATTCTTTTGGAGCATTAATCGGATCAAAAATTTCAGTGTTATTTAACCATAAGGAAATTATTTAAACAAACGGACATACAATCAAATATTCCCTTATAGTTAAAAATTTCAATAACAAAAGATCGAATACCTATCAAGAAGTATAATAACGTATCTAAACGATAAAAATGGCAACTAGCACACTAGTGTAACTATTAGAAAAAAAAAATGCAACCATAGGAAAAAATAGGTTAACTAAAGGTACAACGTAGCTTCATAACAAAATAGAATTATTATGCGAAAATCATTAGGGAATTCAAATTTATGTATAATGGTATCATGATTACGGTGGGATTAGTTCACTGAACGCAAGAATATGTAGAAGCTGAAATTATAAATTCCAACAATATGCAAAATAATTAAACGGTTGCCTTAGAAATGCAACTATAGGTACATCGACCCTACATATATTGGTTTCAACAACGAGGGACTTTTTTTTATCTGTATTATAGTGACTTTCAACTCATTTGGCTGGTTCGTCACTTTTACTTCAATTTTTGGAAGAATGTCGGGAGTGAGAATTGAACTCGTGACCTTTAGCGTGAGAGGCATGGATGTTACCACTACGCCAGATCACCTCCAACGAGGAACTTTTAATGTCTCTGAAAGATATTAGTTCATTTGCACTAGAAAATTTGAATGATTGTGACATTGTATTTTTGTTAATTCGGACCTATATTATACAACAGATTAACCTAGATCTTTCAAACGAACACTTCACAAAACGAAGGTTCCCGGTTACATACCGTTTCAATAATCAGTTTTATGGATATGGTTTGAGCTACAACCAAAACTTCAAATGAACAAATTGAGTTATCACAGTTCCGTTTTTGTGAAAACCGTGCGATATTCACTCAATCATCGGTATATCAGGCTTATTATCATTTCTAAACTCATGAAATTTAGTTCGCAGTTGTGAAATATATTCTTTGTTCACATTTATTGAAATAAGCTTCAAAACCTCAAGGCAAGTTAAGTGAAATGCGCTGTATAACAATGCCAATTAATATAAACATTGAATGAGCTATCAAACTCTGTCCAAATGTAAGCTATGAATTTTAGTTTATTCGATATAACTGTTGTGGTGACCCTATTCAATAAGTCGTCCTAGCACCTGGCTGCACTGCAAGTGCAGAAAAGTCAGTCTAAAAGTTTCCTAACGTATGTAAACACATGTACAGAAATAAAGTTAAATTTAATTGATTTATTTCGTCGCGTTATTTGCTCCTCGTCATTTCCGACCCACATTTGGTGACCCCGACGTGATTGAAACGGACTCCAGTCGAAAAAACGCTAAAATTAAATCGACAATCGGATAATTTTGCTTTTTTCCGAAGCAATAAACAAAATGGTGGACTCAGCTCCAGCGCAGCAAAATATTGCAGCAGTGGCAATTAAGTTACCAGATTTCTGGAAGAACGATCCACACATGTGGTTCGCACAGGCGGAGGCGCAATTCCATCTGGCACAGGTTACGAAAGATGAAACAAAATTTTGACACATCATTGCAAAAATAGATCAGTCCGTAATATGCCACGTCTCGGACTTAGTGTCAAATCCTCCACTTGAAAATAAATACGATTGTTAATCGACCTTTAATTTTTCAGCCGATCAAAGCTGTAATTTATTTTATGGTTAAAAAAAATACATTTAAGATACTATTTTCCTTACAATTAGTGTTCCTTTAAATTCTTAATTCCTCTTCCTTTCTTCCTTCCTCTATATACTCTCTACGTGTGGATCGACAATTTGTTTTATACGTTGGCTCCAAATACTTTTCCGTGTGAAATGTTAAATTCCTGTTCGTTGTATCTGTGCCATAAATATTGTTTCAAAGCTTGTAAATTTAATTTGAATTTATGCTTACAAGATTTCTATGTGTAATGTCCTGAATTCTATTATTTTCGTATCTAATTCAGCTCTATAGAAACACTTCCTTTTCGTAAATTTCCTACTATCAATAACATTCCACTTGTACAGTATTTCTCTATTTTCTTCTTCTGGCAACTCTATCTCTCATTCTCAACCTCTCTCCTATCTCTGTCAACTTTGTTTGTTTACAAACATATCCACCCTTGTGGCACTTCACATACCGTGCGGTAGTAGATCTGCAGTGCTCCCAACATATTCCCCGACCCGTAACCCTGGTCCGGAAGTTATGTCCGGTTCGGTGTTACCAGCTTCTAACTCCAGCACGGCTAAGTTCACTACAGCACGCTTGTATCGCTTAGTTCTGGTACGCACCCATGCCTGCCGTATACGTCCATCGCTAGACACGATGGGTTCTTCTACTATTCCGCGGACCCAGCACTTCCGGTTGTTGCCTTCGACAATATACACCAAGTCGCCCGCTTTCAGTGGTTTCGTTTCGCCAAACCACTTTGTGCGTTGATTCAATGACGGAACATACTCTTTGATCCAGCGTTGCCACAGCTCACTCGCTAACTGTTGTGATCGTTTGTAGGTATCTCGAAGAGCATCAGCCGGATACGGGGGTGGAATCGCTGCGTTTCGGAGGCTGGATGGAGGACCCCGCAGGGAATGATTTGGCGTCAACGCTTCCATTTCATCTGATTCTTGTGACACGTACGTAAGCGGACGTGAATTTATCATGTCCTCTGCTTCCACGATGCACGTCTGGAGAATCTCATCAGTAAGTCGTTTACCATCATCTAGGGTCTTCAAAATTTCTTTGGTTGAGCGAACCAGTCGCTCCCACACCCCCCCCCATATGAGGTGCCGCAGGTGGATTGAATCTCCACTTAGTCCTCGCATTAGTGAATTGATCTGCACAATCGAACACGATGTTTTCAAACAGCGCCAATAACTCTTTACTAGCCCCTTGAAAATTGGTACCGTTATCGGAAATAAATTCGATCGACCAGTCTCGACGACAGATAAAACGGCTTATCGCCATCAAGCAGGACTGCGTGGTTAACCCATGAGCCACCTCTAGATGCACCGCTCGCGTTACCATGCATGTGAATAATGCTATCCAGCGTTTTTCTTTGCGCCGTCCAACAACCACTTCAAATGGTCCCATGTAATCAACTCCCACGAAACTGAATGGTCTGAGATTCGGAGTCAATCGCTGCACTGGCAACGGAGATTCTCTAGGAACTTGAGGACGATAACGATGAACTTTGCACCAGATGCAAGCCGACGATACCTTTCTCACCACTGCATCCACATGAATTACGTGAAACGACTGCCTGAGTTTGTTTTTCACAGCTAGTCGATATCCATGACCACACCTCTCATGAAGGTTTTGGACAATCAGATTGGTAATCCTTGAGTTGTCTGGTAAAATTACTGGAAACCTTAAATCAAACGGAAGATCTTCTGCTCGCTCGCAGCGGCCTTCCATTCGAATCAAGCCATTTTCGTCGATTAGCGGAGTCAGCTTTTTCAGTGGACTGGATTTCTCTAACGGAAGCCATTGATTTATTGGTCTATCTTTATTTCGTTTCAGCACCTTCAGCTCGTCGATGAAGCTTTCCGCCTGTGCCATTTTTAGCAGACAATGTTCTGCCTTTTCATACTCCTCTTGTTGCAACGGTACACGTATGCAGGCCATTGTATTCTGCTTCAACGCCTTCGCCTGTCGTTCCGTTGGTTTCAATGTCTCAATCGGTAACCCTTTGGTCTTTCGTTTGCAATTCGAGATGAAGCGAAATACGGACGCGATTGTCCGAACGAGCACGTTCCACTTGGAAAAACGCGTTGCATCGATTAGAATTGCTTGTCCTTTTGTTTCGTGCAACAATAAGTGGATACGAAGTTCTTCTGTTGTGTTTGCTGGCGGTAGTTCCTTTTTTGGCCAGTTCTGCTCGATTTCGTATAAAAATGTGGGTCCTCGTACCCACACACTGTCGGAATGCATCTCCGGATCTTTACCCCATTTCGTTAGCTGATCAGCCACATTTAGTCTAGTCGGTATCCAACGCCAATCGCTCACTTTAGTTATACTGAGAATCTCGCCAATTCTGAAACCGACGAACTGCTTGTACCTCCTCTGATCTGACCGAATCCACGAAAGGACGACACTAGCGTCAACCCAGAAGATGACTCTGTGAATCGACGAAAATGGCTTGATTCGAATGGAAGGCCGCTGCGAGCGAGCAGAAGATCTTCCGTTTGATTTAAGGTTTCCAGTAATTTTACCAGACGACTCAAGGATTACCAATCTGATTGTCCAAAACCTTCATGAGAGGTGTGGTCATGGATATCGACTAGCGGTGAAAAACAAACTCAGGCAGTCGTTTCACGTAATTCATGTGGATGCAGTGGTGAGAAAGGTATCGTCGGCTTGCATCTGGTGCAAAGTTCATCGTAATCGTCCTCAAGTTCCTAGCGAATCTCCGTTGCCAGTGCAGCGATTGACTCCGAATCTCAGACCATTCAGTTTCGTGGGAGTTGATTACATGGGACCATTTGAAGTGGTTGTTGGACGGCGCAAAGAAAAACGCTGGATAGCATTATTCACATGCATGGTAACGCGAGCGGTGCATCTAGAGGTGGCTCATGGGTTAACCACGCAGTCCTGCTTGATGGCGATAAGCCGTTTTATCTGTCGTCGAGACTGGTCGATCGAATTTATTTCCGATAACGGTACCAATTTTCAAGGGGCTAGTAAAGAGTTATTGGCGCTGTTTGA
Source organism: Toxorhynchites rutilus septentrionalis (assembly GCF_029784135.1). Lineage (NCBI taxonomy): Eukaryota > Metazoa > Arthropoda > Insecta > Diptera > Culicidae > Toxorhynchites > Toxorhynchites rutilus. Next base: position 164,831,032 of record NC_073744.1, read on the forward strand.
AAACATCGTGTTCGATTGTGCAGATCAATTCACTAATGCGAGGACTAAGTGGAGATTCAATCCACCTGCGGCACCTCATATGGGGGGTGTGTGGGAGCGACTGGTTCGCTCAACCAAAGAAATTTTGAAGGCCCTAGATGATGGTAAACGACTTACTGATGAGATTCTCCAGACGTGCATCGTGGAAGCAGAGGACATGATAAATTCACGTCCGCTTACGTACGTGTCACAAGAATCAGATGAAATGAAGCGTTGACGCCAAATCATTTCCTGCGGGGTCCTCCATCCAGCCTCCGAAACGCAGCGATTCCACCTCCGTATCCGGCTGAGGCTCTTCGAGATACCTACAAACGATCACAACAGTTAGCGAGTGAGCTGTGGCAACGCTGGATCAAAGAGTATGTTCCGTCATTGAATCAACGCACAAAGTGGTTTGGCGAAACGAAACCACTGAAAGCGGGCGACTTGGTGTATATTGTCGAAGGCAACAACCGGAAGTGCTGGGTCCGCGGAATAGTAGAAGAACCCATCGTGTCTAGCGATGGACGTATACGGCAGGCATGGGTGCGTACCAGAACTAAGCGATACAAGCGTGCTGTAGTGAACTTAGCCGTGCTGGAGTTAGAAGCTGGTAACACCGAACCGGACATAACTTCCGGACCAGGGTTACGGGTCGGGGAATATGTTGGGAGCACTGCAGATCTACTACCGCACGGTATGTGAAGTGCCACAAGGGTGGATATGTTTGTAAACAAACAAAGTTGACAGAGATAGGAGAGAGGTTGAGAATGAGAGATAGAGTTGCCAGAAGAAGAAAATAAAGAAATACTATACAAGTGGAATGTTATTGATAGTAGGAAATTTATGAAAAGGAAGTGTTTCTATAGAGCTGAATTAGATACGAAAATAATAGAATTCAGGACATTACACATAGAAATCTTGTAAGCATAAATTCAAATTAAATTTACAAGCTTTGAAACAATATTTATGGCACAGATACAACGAACAGGAATTTAACATTTCACACGGAAAAGTATTTGGAGCCAACGTATAAAACAAATTGTCGATCCACACGTAGAGAGTATATAGAGGAAGGAAGAAAGGAAGAGGAATTAAGAATTTAAAGGAACACTAATTGTAAGGAAAATAGTATCTTAAATGTATTTTTTTTAACCATAAAATAAATTACAGCTTTGATCGGCTGAAAAATTAAAGGTCGATTAACAAGGAAGTTTCTTTGTTCGATCCGAACAACGATGCAGTTAAATATCGACTGATTGCTCGTTTTGCTCTTTCGCCACATGCGCGACTCGAACAATTACTTGGTTCTTGCGATTTGGGTGATCTTCGACCCACACATCTTCTCGCCAAGATACAGGAAAGCTCCACGGGATTGAACGTCGACGATGCATTAATGAAGATGCTATTCCTCCAAAGGATGCCGCAAAATGTTCGAGTGGTACTGAGCATAAGTGATGGAAGTTTGCAGAAACTAGCAGAAATGGCCGATAAAATGATCGATTCATCTACGGTCACTACCGCAGCTGTTCAGATTCCAGCTCAACCCACTGGGCAGAATGCTGATTACACCAATCTGAAGGAAGAAATTGAAGTTCTTACAGCCGAAATTCGACGCCTCAAGACTACCCCAGTACGAAACCGTAGAAGATCTTCTTCAAACTCGAGACCCCGTGGCGAAGACGTTTGCTGGTACCACCGTAAATATGACAATCGAGCAGATCGTTGCAGAGAGCCTTGTTCATTCACACGTCAAAAAAACTAGTTGGTTGCCCGCCTGAATCGGCACAGGTGGGTAGCACTGTCCAAAGCCGCCGACTTGTAATTTTCGACAAAACAAGCAAGATTCGTTTCCTCATCGACACAGGCTCGGATGTGTCCATCATTCCAGCGACAAGACAGGATAGAGCAGGAGCAACAGTTTCGTTTTCTCTACATGCAGCAAATGGAACAAAAATACAGACCTATGGGAGTAAATTTATCGCAGTGGATCTCGGCCTTCGACGATGTTTCAAGTGGCGCTTCCTAGTGGCAGATGTAAATATTGCCATCATTGGTGCGGACTCGAGACTTGCTGACATCGTATCGAGAAATATTAATTCCGTCATCAATTCAACAGGAAGTTAAGCACGATGTCACACATCATATAATTACACGGGGGCCTCCGGTGGCTTCAAAGCCGCGTCGTATGCATCCAGAAAAACTTCAAGCAGCAAAAAACGAGTTCCAAACTATGTGCGAAACGGGAATATGTCGCCCTTCGAGCAGCAGCTGGGCAAGCCCTCTCCATTGTGTACCCAAAAAAAGTGGTGAATGGAGGTTTGTGGGCGATTATCGGCCCTTGAATAAAGCTACAATCCCTGACAGGTACCCCGTACCTCACGTCCACGATCTTGTCAACAGATTCCAAGGTAAGATCATTTTCACTACGTTGGATCTTGTCAGAGCGTATTATAATATTCCGGTGGAAACTACAGATATTCCAAAAACGGCCGTCATCACTCCTTTCGGTCTGTATGAGTTTATGCGCATGCCATTTGGCCTATGCAATGCAAGTCAGACCTTCCAGCGGTTCATGCACAAACTGTTCGGAGATTTGGACTTCGTTATCGTGTTTATCGACGATATTTGTATAGCGTCAGCAAGCATGGCTGAGCATAAGGAACACGTCAAAGTTGTCCTCGAACGCCTCAAGACATACGGTCTTGTAATAAATGCCGAAAAGTGTGTTTTTTCGAAACCGCAGGTAGAGTTTCTAGGATATTTGATTGATAAGGACGGAATACGTCCCATTGCATCACGTGTTCGCGCTGTTCTTGAATATAAGATACCAACAGTGGTGAAGGATTTGCGCCGGTTCCTGGCATTGATTAATGTCTACAAACGTTTCGTACCACATGCTGCAGAAGTTCAAGAGCAGTTACGAAAGCTAATTCCTGACAATCGAAAAAACGACAACAGAAAAATTTCATGGGATAAAGAAACATCTCATTGTTTCGAACGATGCAAACAATCGCTAGCCGAGGCAACATTGCTTCACTATCCCGACGCATCAAAGCCTCTTGGGCTCATGGTAGATGCATCTAACAGCGCTGCGGGCGCTGTGTTGCAACAATACGATGGTGAAAGCTGGAAACCCATTGGATTTTTCTCTCAAAAATTTTCTACTAGTCAAAAAAAGTACTCTACTTTTGGTAGAGAGTTAACTGCTGCACATCTAGCAGTGAAATACTTCCGGCATTTAGTGGAAGGACGAGAATTCACCATTTTCACTGATCACTTCCCGCTGACTTGTGCTTTGACCACGAATCCGAGTAGCCGTCTCCCCCACGAGGAGCGATATCCGGCATTCATAGCGGAATTCACAAGTGACATTCGCCACATAAGTGGAAAAGACAACATCGTTGCGGATGTTTTTTCTCGAGTTGATGCGGTAACAACCGGGATCGATTTTGATGCGATCGCTAAAGATCAACAAAATGACCAACAATTGAAAAAAAATTCTGTCGTCGAGCAATTCTTCCTTAAAACTCGAGCTTCGGACATTTACTCATCTGCGCTCACCGTTGGTTGTTGATGTATCTACTAACAAAAACCTTCGTCCTTATGTTCCAGAAAACCATCGAAACAGCGTAATGACACAACTTCATGGATTAGCTCATACAGGTGCTCGTGCAACAAGAAGGTTGATCACCGCTCGATTTATTTGGCCCGGCATGAACAAAGATATCAACCAATTCGTGAGAACATGTCAGCAGTGCCAATTATCAAAAGTAACAAGGCACACCGTAGCACCTTCATCTACTTTTGATATACCCAAAGCTCGCTTTCGGAACATCCACATCGATCTCGTTGGACCACTTGCTCCTTCTTGTGGAAATCGTTATTTGTTGACCATCATTGACCGTTACTCGCGATGGGCGGAAGCGATTCCACTTAGCGAAATGACTGCGCCAACCGTCGCTAAAGCTCTCTACGCAGGATGGATAGCTCGTTTTGGGACTCCAGAGACGATCACATCAGACCAAGGGAGGCAGTTTGAGTCAGAGGTTTTCAAGGATCTCACGCGATTGCTTGGTGTACATCATATACGTACCACTGCATACCACCCGCAGTCCAACGGAATTATCGAAAGATTTCACCGAACTCTAAAAGCATCCCTCATGTGTGCCGGTGGGCGGAATTGGCATGATCGGCTTCCTTTAGTACTACTAGGACTTCGCTCCGCTTACCGAGAAGACTTAAAATGTTCATCTGCAGAGTTGGTGTACGGTCAAGCCCTCAGAATTCCGGGAGAATTCTACGACCATCCAACAACAAACATGTAGGGGGTCTCCGTAGCCACATTGGTTGCGCGTTCGCTTAGTAAGCGATCGATCGTGAGTTCAAAACTCAGGACCCTCATTGACCATCTTTGTGTTGTTACAGAATAGCTTCGTCCACGCAACAATCATCAGCGATGGAGATCGATCCACGGTCGAAATAAGATCGATTCATCCATACAACTGCTCTGCTCTGCAAGACACATCGGGCTGCTGTTCTATAAATAACTCAACAATGATCAATCAACTGTCTCTGCTGTCCGGTGGTCCCACTGGATAATGGAAGAACAGACAGAATACTCTTACGCCTAAATGGCTACTGTGTGAATGTACCATATGTAATGGTAAAAGAAGGAATACTGGCGAACGGCAACTGTGTAATGTGCTAATTATAGATATGATAACCATGTGACATGTACACGATTAAAATTCGGCTCTGTTACAGCTAATGATTTTTTATTTAATGCTAATGAGCCTTAAATAAATAAATGGGATAAAAAAAAACAACAAACATCGATCGTTCAGAGCTATCAAGTTTTTTGCACAAGACATTCAGCGAGTTAAATGCACCAGTTCCGATCCACCATGCGAAAGAAAAAGCGTTTGTACACCAAAAATTGAAAGATTGTAGCCATGTCCTTCTGCGAGTAGATTCGGTAAAGAAGCCGCTCCAACAACCATATGAGGGACCTTACGAGGTTTTAAAAAGGAATGGAAAATTTTTCGAAATCTCAATTCGAGGAAACAAGCATATCGTATCCATCGACCGTGTAAAACCAGCGTTCATATGCGATGGAAGCATCTCGCGTCATCCCCAGGACGACACTAAAACCGTAGTTACACAATCAGGACACAGAGTTCGTTTCTTAGTGTAACTGGAGGGGCATATGTGGTGACCCTATTCAATAAGTCGTCCTAGCACCTGGCTGCACTGCAAGTGCAGAAAAGTCAGTCTAAAAGTATCCTCACGTATGTAAACACATGTACAGAAATAAAGTTAAATTTAATTGATTTATTTCGTCGCGTTATTTGCTCCTCGTCATTTCCGACCCACACTGTGAAGACATTTTTTCGTACCATGTGAAGACATTTGAAAAAATCACCTGGCATCCCTGCACTGAACTGCCAACAAACTTTGTCAGTTCGAAAAGGAAAATTCGCAATACTACCCAAAACCTAAGACAAGACCAGACAACTGGCTTCTTACTCTTCTTCGTCGTCCAAAAACGAAGCCATGACATGAAGATGCCAGAGCTGCCAAATATTATAAAATATCGGATTTTTCAAATTTCTATTTTAATGAATCGTAACATTTGGTTGGTGCGAATTCAATGATTATTGCATATTTTCAAATAGACAATCTCAAAAATATGCTTTAAAAGGATAAAATAAGTCTTAAATACCCATATCTATAATATAATCGTTTCCAAAACAAATTTGGGATTTTTTTTTAGCAAATAAATCTAATCTGACAACCGTTACAGCGTTATGCAGATTCTCATTGTCTGAACCAAAACATTCTATCTTATTATATGAGCAGGAATACAACCAAAACAACGTTAGGAAGCCATTTTATTCATACAAAACGTAATTCAAAAATAAAAATGAAGTGTAAAGCCTTAAATTGTGAGCGAAGGACGGATACTCATCCTGAGTATAAATTTTATCGGTTCCCTCAAGACAAAAATATTCGGAAAGAATGGATTCGATTTTGCGTGAACAGTGAATTAGAAGTTCCATTTTTAGAAATCAAATCAAGCACAAGAATATGTAGCGTAAGTATTAAAAACTAATTCTAAAACATATCCTAATACTACTATATATACAGGCTCATTTTGTTGATGGGAAATACAATGAAAATGGAGTTACGAAAATTCCGACCTTAGCTGCATCCGCGAATGAGGAATGGGAAGAGATACAAAGTATTGAGAACAATTATGATTTGGTTGACGTATATGAAGGAGATAAACAACTACAGGAAGAAATATTTCGTTTGAAACATCAAATTTCCAAGCTGAAAAGGTAGTGTGTCAAAAAATATGTTATTTTCTAATATTTTATATTGATGTAAACGTTAATAGAATTGTAAAACAATGGAAGAAAAAATGCGGATATCTGACCTCGAGAATTCGTGGAAAACAACCCTTGAAGAAGCTTTTCAGAGAAGATCAAATTAAGCTATTAACAGGAGAGGTTAAAAAAGTGAAACGTTGGTCCAATGAAACGATTACGGAAAATTTACAAATTCGGTTTGCATGTCAAGGTGGATACGACAAGCTTATTCAAAAAGGCTTCCCGTTCCCATCCACGAGGACTCTACTACGCCAAATTGAAGGAGTTCGTTTCAGTCCTGGTATGTAATTATAATCATATGTCTCATCGCATGTTAATATATGAAATGATATTTTGTAGGTAAAAAAGGACTGCGGATTGGTTCTAGACGAAATGAGCATAGACGAGGCAAATGAGTTTTGCCAAAATACGAAGCAGTTTGTTGGAACAACAACGCTTCCTTTGTCCCAAACTTTAGCCTGTAAAGCTTTGGTATTCATGCTAGTTGGAATCGCAGCGCGCTGGAAACAGGTGGTTGCTTTCGAGTACACCGGCAACTCTATACAAAAAGAGTTTTTGAAGAATGCTGTATTGTCTGCAGTTTCAAGAGCAGAGGGAATCAGTTTGCGTGTCCATTTTATAACAACAGATTCCGGGTCCGAAAACCAGCGCATGTGGAAGGATTTGGGGATCGATATTCGTCGCAAAAATGAGACATTAAATGCTGCGATACCTCATCCAAACGCTGAGAACAGAATGCTAGAGATCATACCCGATCCCGTACACGTATTTAAAAATACAGTACATGGCTGGTTGAACAATGTCTACCTGAAAGTTCCGGATTGGTATGTTCGTGAAAAAAAGCTAACATCCAATATTGTTCATCGAGACCATTTAACCACAATCGTGAACTCCGAAATAAACAACACGTTGCGGCTTTGTCACAGACTAACGGCCTCGGATGTGTGTTTAGACAACAGAACATCTTCAATAGATAAAATGAAAGTATGCAACGCAACAAAATATTGCAACAGGACGGTGGCTGCAGCATTGAAGTTTCATGCGGAAATACGAGAATTACCGGAGCTTCTTACTACCGCATGCTTCATAGAAGACTTTGCTCGATGGTTCGAGCTTATCAATAATAGGGCAGAAGAAAAAGTATTTTGTTTGAATGATCCTATGAAATATGACGAGGATATCGCTGATCTGAAGACCATGGTGCGGTTAATGTATGATCTCCAAGTAGGACACGGACATTGGAAACCATGGCAAACAAGTGTAATCGTTTGCACGAATGCAATTGTGAGGTTGACAGATCGGCTTTTGCATGAAGGACACCCACAAATATTTACATCGCGGTTCGTCCAAGATTGTCTGGAGAGTCTTTTCTCATTGATTCGTGCAAAGCAACGACGCCCAACTCCATTGCAATTCAGCAATAACTTGAAAATTGTGACTCTTTCGCAATACATGACCGTAGTACCGAATGCTTCGTATACAGCCGATACACAACAACATCTTATTGGATTGATAGATTTGCTATCAAAGCGGCGTGAAGAATGTTCAGCCCAGAAATTGATGGACAATGAAGCAGCATCGACATCATATCGAATTTCAGCTCCATCTAATTCTAGTGATAATGTGGATGATATGAATATTGAATTCGACTATGAGTACACCGTCGATGAAGCGAAAACTTTTCTCGACAGAACAGAACAAAATTCGTTGTTCTATATAGCTGGTTTCATCATCAAAAAAAATATTCAGCGGGAAAGAACATGTCAGCAGTGTAACAAGAGATTGGTAGTCAGCAAAACACAACCTAGATTGTATCAACCGTCTCTTTTTTCATATTTGCGAGCTACAGCTTCTAACTCTCCCATCTGCATAGTGAATGATGAGACTTTTAATTTCTTCTTAGCAATGGAAATTCTATTCCGAAATATGAAATCGCATTTGGAACCTAACGAAGCTGATTTGCCGAAGAAAATGGCAGGAGAAATGTATGTTTTGCCATCCACTTTATTCCATTGTGAAAAAACAAGGAATGACATTATAAAAAAAATTATATCTTTTCGTTTAAAAAGCGGAGAAAACAAAAAAACAAGGAAACGAAAATTTGATAGCAGGAGCATGGCATGGTAGAAATAAAATATATTAGTATCAGAAACCAAATAGATTATTATTAAACTAAACTTATGTCCATTTCCATTTTAGTGTTGTCCGAAAACTCATTTTTCCACTTTTTCCCAAAAATTACTTTTTCAAAAAATCATAACTTTTGAACCTCTGAACCGATTCAGATGATCAATAAATCTAATTGAAGCCAATGAGGTAGATTTTTAATAGAAAAAATATTGAAAAAAGTATTGAACTTGGAAAGAGGGTTCTAGGGAGGTGTTTTTTTCGTTTTAGAGTCATTATTTTGTAAATTTAACATGTTTTAAGTCTTCGTTCAATATTCTTATGTGACTAGACTAGACCTATGCGACTAGAATCCTATCTTTCCGGTAAGTGTGATATTTTTTCAAAAAAGATTGGCTTATTGGCTTCAATTTAATATGTCGATCATCTCAATCAGTTCAGTAGTTCAAATGTAATAAATTTTTGCAAAAAATTATTTTTGGATAAGAGTGGAAAAATTATTTTACGGACGACCGGTTAACTTTGAAAAGTCACTCAAAAACACAAAAAAGCCTATCTGATATCGAGATATGTTATGTAATATATCCTCAGCTTTCAAGAAAAAACATAAAATATAAAAACATAAAAACAAAAAACATAAAAATAACAAAAAACAACTACAATCAATAGTTACGAAAACAAAATTCGATTTCTTGGCAAGCCTAATATTTTTCCAAAAAAGATTAATTGGCTTCAATTTGATATATCGATCATCTAAATCGGTTCAGTGATTCAAAAGTTATGAATTTTTAAAAAAGGCACTTTTAGGAAAAAGTTAAAAAAATGATTTTTCGGACCACCCTAAAATAAGAAAAGGTCACCCTAACGAAAAAATAAAAAATACGGGTCTAATATTTTGCAATAAAGAAAGAAACTACCACTTTTCATGGAAATCTGAGGAGCACTATATCGGTTTGACATGAAATGGATGTATATATATATATATATATATATATATATATAAATTTTTCAATTCAATCAAAATATAGTAACAAAATAATTAGGTAAAACGTGTATACAATTCCTTCACATTTCCTCTAAACTAAGTATCGTAATATCAATTAAATTCATTTTTTTTCTAAATTCAATACAAACCCAACGTAATTTATTTTTATTGGCAACACTGGAAAAATCGATTTTGTTTACAAAATTTATCGAAATCGACCAATCAGAAATCAGAACGACTGACAGAAATTTGGTCCGTATCTGACAGAAATTTGGTCCGTAAAAGACCCCCTATTGTCTGATCTTATCTTAGCCCAAAACAAACCACTGGTCGATAGATGGCGCCAATGGTTTCATTTATGGAATGCGATCTCAGTTTTATTTCTGAAAGATTATCCCGAATTTTGAACTTATTGCTCTCTGTACAGCGTTTCAAAGCTATAGAAATAACGGTCTACATTATGAACAGAGGAAAATCGGCACAATTGTGCCGTACACCTACAAAACAACAGCCGATTTCACCACACACAGTGGGTTTTGTGGTGAAACGAGTCGGAGTGTGGCTCAAAACCTCAAACCGATCAATAATAGCCCGATTGCGGTGGCGGGGGCGGCGGCGACGGCAGTCGCGGTGGTGATGTAAACACGCCACAGAAGCAATAACAGAAAAAAAAACAAATAGGAGAATTAACTTTCGCAGAGGAAAACAGCTGGCTGGTTGGTTGGCCAGCGGAGCGAGAAAAGTAAATCGAAACAAACATCGCAAAGAAATATTAAAAAAAAAAAAACCAACAAGACCACTTACCTAAACAATTGTCTCAGATACATGTAATCCGGTCCCTCGTCGAATCGCAAACTGCGACAGTAGTTGAGGTACATCGCGAACTCCGCCGGGAACCCTTTACACAGCAGCTCGATCGGGGTGGACATCTTCTTCTCGGAGATCTTCTCGTACTTCTGCTTCTTGTTGGTGGCTTTCAGTCCCTGCCAGGGCAGCGAACCCCGGTTGAAGTACATCATCACGTACCCGAGCGATTCCATGTCATCCCGGCGGCTCTGTTCGATTCCGAGGTGGGCATTGATCGAGGCGTAGCGGGCCGTCCCGGTGAGGTTCTTGTCCTCCCGGTAGATGATGTGAATGCGGGTCCGGAAGTCGCGGTACTTTTTCGCCAGCCCAAAGTCGATCATGAACAGTTTGTTGCAGTGCCGGCCGATTCCCATCAGGAAGTTGTCCGGTTTGATGTCCCGGTGGATGAAGTTCTTCATGTGCAGGTACTCGAGACGGCCGATCATTTGATCCACCAGCATCAGGACCGTTTTGATGGTGAAGTGGCGACTGCAGAAGTTGAACAAATCCTCCAGCGAGGGCCCCAGCAGGTCCATCACCAGCACATTGTAGTTCCGCTCCTGGCCGAAGTAGCGGATGTGTGGAATTCCGACGCCCCCGATCAGCACCTTGTACAGCTTGTACTCGTACATCAGCTGCGGGTGGCGAGCCGTCAGGCTTTCCATCTTGAGGGCGACCTCTTCGCCATTTGTAATGTTGATTCCGAGATAAATGTCGCCGAACGAGCCGGAACCGATCTTTCGTATGATCCGATACTTGCTTCCCACGATAAACTCATTCATTTTGACAGATTGTAGGATGCACTTTTTTCTTCGGGTTGCTCGTTTATTTATTTATTTATTTTTTCTCTCTCGACAAGGGACACACAATCCCTGCGCTTCCGCGGCGGAGCCTGCTAGGGTTCAGAGGATCTACACAACCATGAGGGAAAGAAAATAATACAAACGAATGCGCACACAAACACACGCTCGGAAATCGAATCGAATTCACAAAACTTGCTTTTTCACGTCTTCCACACCACCACTTCCACACCGTTTGGTTACGGTACACACAAACCCTCCTGAAACCTGAAGATTTTCTTCCTCCCGTTTCTCATCCAACTCGTTCCCGTTCTTTTTTTTTCCCCCGTACTTTTTGCTTCTTAACTTCGGACACGCAATTATTCAGGACGGACGGAGAAAATCTCAAGAGGAAGAAAAACTGATCCGAGTAAAAAAAAAAAACCTTCAGAGCGCAGAGCGCCGCTCGTCTCTGATCAATACACTTGCTGCTGCTGCTGAATATTATTGCTCGCTCGATTGATGGCCGCTGACTACAATACCAACACCAATATTGCTGTCGTTTTTGCTGCTTCTGGCAAGAGCAGGACGAGAATGGTGGTCGGGATTTGCTGAAGGGAAGGGAGGGAGCAAAGGTACACGGGTGTGTGTGTGTGTGTATGTGTGTGCACTGGATGAAAAGGGGAAACGGGAACCAAGGGTAGGTAGAGAACGATTGCGACGACGACGATCAAAACCGAACCGTTTTTCTTGTCCGATTTTGCAGCCAACTTGGACGACGTGGCCACCGTATTCCCCCTGTGGAAAAAGTTGCACTTTTAGGCTGCTGCTGCTGCTGCTCACTCGAAATATATTGAATTTGCAAAAGCACACACGCACGCGTTCACTTTTTTCCTTCCTTCCTCGATTGCTTTTTTCGCTAGCCTTTCTTCGTGTGCTCCTCGTAGCGCTCGTAGAGCTCACTCCGTACACGGTCTCGTACTCCTTTCTTCGTTTGATCGCTCCGTGCTCTGGTGCGATTGCTGTGCAAAGAGAGCAAAGCTGTTCGACTGCTGCTGCTGATTATGATGATGGTGGTATTTGCGAAAACGCTGAATAGTTTCCACCTTCGGAAAACGGCGCGGCACTGACAGCTCTTTTGGTTCAACTGCCAATGGCTTTGAGTACAGTTCATGCAAATGCGGGTGTTGGTGGTTTTTGCGTCATGCAGGCGTGTACGGATAGGAAGCTAGATGCGATGACGCATTGAATATTTCACTGTATGCGTAAAACACTTGCCTCACCTTCATAACTGATACCAATATGGCGGCGCTGAATAAGTTCAAGAAAATATTCGCCACTCGGTGGGCAATCAAACTAGCGAATCAACGAAAAGGGAAGAGCGATTGGTTCAGCTGTTCCCGAACGGGGGACAAATGACGAGCAAACCGGAGAGTTCCTACACCCAAAAAATGGCTTACTAAAATAAGCTACCAAATCTTTGGTAATACAATCATTAGTAGAATGTACAGTCGAAGCTATACATTCGCGAAGACGGCGGAACGGTGTCGTCATCTGGATACGACATTAGTTTGTATGAGGCAAACTTGTCTCTATCAGATTAGTCAACCCGAAGGCAGTTTCAATAACTAAAATTATCTTTAGACACAATTTCTGTAGAACATTTTTTTACCACTTGTAGGTTAGAGAAAGTTTCATTTACATAGAGTACTAATTTGATCTAAGGTAAAGTGACCAGATGGTCAGAGGTCTAACGCGGGACACAATTAACAAAACGTTATGTATATACGTTATGTGAACATAAACCATAGTTTAGCGAGTCTGAACTTATATGTATTATTTCTTTCTAAGTATCGGCACTCAGTTGTGATTTTTCGGTGGTTTAGATTTTGTTTACGCCTGAAAATCACTCGCTCAATCAGAACAATTACGCCTGGCAAGCACGATTCGAATTCTCCAAATTTCTTTGAAAAAAAATTACGAGTATTACCGAATGGAATGCTCGAAATTTTTCTTAAATCTTACGTTTATTAAGCCTACAACAAAAATGATTCAAGGCTGTTGATTCGCAGTAGCAGCACTGTAAAGCAACTTGATGATTTTTTCATACTGCAAGCTCCACCCCCCCAGCGAAGGAGTTGGGCATCCTGAAGCACATTGTGTCCGCCAGATATAGCCGATCTGGTATTTACAACATCATCTCCCTGCTGCTCCTTAAGCCGGGAGATCGAAGCCAAACCGGCCAAATGGTGAAGGAGAATCTGACCAAACTGGACATTTTTATGTGGAAGCATCAGACGAGACCGGCCGTATCTGAGCAGCAAGCAATCACCCAAGAAGTAGCTTGAGGTGCTGGTGAAAAAGTTCTTTCCGGCGAAAGAAGTGAAAAACTTCTTTCCGTGCTTATAATGAAAGACGAGGCGTACTTGATGCTAGAATTTAACGAATGGCAGGGGATCGGGTACTTCACGTTCCCCAGGTAAGCGATGACTTCGAATATATCATCCACATCAAGTTCTCGAAGAAGGTCCTTCTCTGACAGATGTGAAGCGAATGTCCAAACCTCTCCTCTATCGAGTCATATGGTGAACGGGGAGATATATAGTACGAAGTGATTGCCGGAAGTTGCGAAGGTGATGTGGTATTTATGCCGAACCTGGGATCAGCCCATTATGCCAAAAGATGGAGGATGGATCGGCTGGAGATAAACATTGTCGCGAAGACCGCCAACCTTCTCAACACTCCCCAGCTGCAACCGTTAAAAACTTTTGGGCAAATGGCCAAAATGGAGAGACAGTCGACCACCAAAGCCACGAAAATGTAAAAGAACACGCCGACACACATCTTTTCATCGGCCATTGTTGAGGTTCCGGCCAACTTCCGTTAGACCACCCAGCGCTTTATTCAGGATACTTCATCAAACAACCCTCCCTCTTCCTGTCGAGTGTACACCAGTTCTTCCGGTTTATTTAAAACGTTAGGCCCTGACCGAGCTAGGGGACCAAAGAAGATCTTTTCGTTTGACTCGCTTTGGTCCCTGCGGATCATAAAAAAATTATAAAAATAATTTTCCATTTTTTTTGCTGTCGCTTCCAGTTGACACTCTCTACACAAAAAGCCCACTGTCGGTGCGATGAAACCAGCTCAACGTATTAGTCTTAGGATGCATTAGAAGCGCTCTTAAACAGTCTGCCAAATAATATTTTTTTTGAGGTTCATCCATTTAAGAAAATCAACATGATCAAATTGTGATGTTGAAATATACTGATATCGCGGGACATTTTCGTGTCTTTTGCCAAATGCGGGACGTTTCGCGGGACGTAATCTTACGCGGGACATTTTGTTGAAATGCGGGACTGTCCCGCGTAACGCGGGACGTCTGGTCACGTTAATCTAAGGTGAAGGTGGAAGAAGCTAGCCACAAATGGCTGCCACAATAGCGCTCATCTCCCTCCCTCACCCCTCGCCCTAAAATCAGTAAATTTGCGAAACAGTATGAAGAAAATGATCGTTTTCGCACACTTCCCATCAAGTAATATCAACCAAACTCTAATCGATTACTCACAAGATATTAAATTTTCATCTGCTGTCGCATTGTATAGTGAAAAACGTCGGGAAACTCGAGCTAGGGCTCTGAAAGTTGAATTTTCATTTTTCAATTTTCGGCAATGGTTTTGTTTGTATTGGTGAAAGCATCGTTATTTTTTCGACACTGATGCCAGACAGCATCATCGAAACAGATATAAAAACCACTCAATAAAATGTTATTCCTCAGTAATAGCTGTTCATGTCAAGAAAATCGATAAAATAAAATTGAGTTAATATCAATACAATTATAATTTTGACGTTTAATGGGTCTATAATGTAAGTTTTAGCAACTTTAACATTGGTTAAGAAAATTGTATTGCAGAGCTCGAAACACTGCCACGGCTGCGTATGCTTTAAAAAACAGTAAACGGAAAAGTATTACATTCAATTAAAATGCCTCGATCAACGAAGAGAAGGGTTAAGGCTCTCCAACGTGAATATGTAAAAACAATACGATCAACGAAGGAAAATATTAAGGAATTATCAACATCGAGTTACTATGCGGAAGAACTTGTTAATACCAAAAGAGCCCCAATTCACATGTGTTATAAATTTGCTCATGCTACGCTCGCGTATAATCAGAACTTTACTTCATATTCAAATGTACCTTCTATATATATATATTTATATAGTGGAACCTCGATTATCCGCGAGCGGATGATCCGCGGTGCGGTTTATCCGCGAAAGCGAGTTCCATAGCAATACTATGGACTTTCTCGGAATTTATCAATGAGTGGTAGGATTTTGCTTTTTTGTTTTGGTCATGGCTTTCACATTATATGACTTTTGGTGTACACGACCTTACAGATGGATAGTTTAATGATTTCTGTGTTGATAAAACATAGTTATCATGCTTAATGTCTTTTTTTTTGTATTTGCATCTCTTGTTTAGTCATTTATTGCGTTATCCGCGATTTTCGTGATCCGCGGTGGCCTAGCCAGACTATTCCGCGGATACTCGGGGTTCTACTGTATTTGCAATTGTTCATCGGAACATATCGTTCATGCATTTTACTTTACTATTGAATTGTTATTTTTTTTTCAAATGTATACAAATATGTTTGTAAATTCACAGACATATCTGTAAAATACTTTTTATTTTTGTTGCAGGCTTTTTGGATATATCAATATTTCACAGGTTTATGAAAAATTAGAGACTCTATTCATCACATCAAAGATATTTGACTTACCGTATGACATTTTACCATAGTGTTAATACATAAAAAGTTTTCATATTAAGTTTATTTCAATACACATGACGTTAGGCCTATTTTTTGAGTCATTCATTAACACGGCAACGTCCGGCGTAACCACAGTCGCACGGTAGTGATGTCGTGAGCATAGTATCGCTCAGTGGCCGACGACAGTACTTCAGTATCTTTTGCATTCTGTTGGTGTTTTGTTTGGTAACAATAACTTGTACACGTCACCGTTTTTTATGATTTCATAAGTACTTTTGCCCTGACATCATTGCAGACGAAAGAGACGATACGATTCTTCACGATGAATGAAAAATTGCATTCATTTACTATACATACTATATATTTACTATACTACACTTCGAAATTTCATGGCAGTGAGGGAACAGAGTCGATAACCTATGAAAATTATCGATGAGATTGGCAAACTTTAACAGATTGTAATTTCCCGATAATGCCAAGAACGGCCGGCGACAAACCAAGTAAACCGAATTAGCGCTCCCGGTGCCAAGCGAATCATTTAATAACATTATTAAGTAATATTAATAATAATATTAAGATTGACTATATCCAAGCGATAACGGAGATAGTTTCATCCTAGTTCATGAGCATCCCTTCAACCTCGCACTGTTAGCCTGTATCTATCCAAATCCGTTCGTAAGCGGAAAACCCGAAGAAGGGATGGCCCGATTTTAGCCTTCTTTATTTTGTTATATTCGTCTCTTCCCGTAGATCAATATAGTGGAGAGCAAAATCGGAAAATTTTCGGAAAACTTTGAAGGAATGTCGGAAAATTTGGAAAATTGAATTCCCATATGATCGAAAATTACATCATGATAAGGCTCGTTAGGCCATTCGATATTTGCGCTAGTGAAGTTAATCTTTGTTCGAAAGTGGAAATGGATTTTCAGGCAAAACAAAGCATTCGTATATCTTCTATCTATTTTTATAAATAAAAATGGTAAAAATGGAAGGCCAAATGTGTTGATAATCGCAAAATCAGATGAATCCTTTTGAGCCATCTTCATTTTGTTGTATTTGTTGTATTCTGCCCATAGAACAATGATGAGAAAAAGTTTAGAAATTCGTTCTAAAGAATTTATATCAAAACAATAATTTTGGGCGGGACGAGGTTTACCGGGTCAGCTAGTATATATATATATATATATATATATATATATATATATATATATATATATATATGTATATATATATATATATATATACAGCCATTCCATGCGTTCTCAAAGGGAAAATTATTTTTCGGACCATCGGTTAACTTCGAAAAGTCATATCTCAAAAACGAAAAAATAATAGCATGCCAGAAATCGAGATATATTATATAAAACATCCTTATCGTTCAAGAAAAATATTTAAAAAAAGACGGGTGGGTAATGTCGGGGACATAACCGGAGTGACGTAGGACTATACAAATGGGACAGCTTTTGTTAAATATATATTTTAAATATATTGTTTTATTTTCTTCTTCTACGTGAATACCTACCTATCTACCTGAAAAATGGATTAGTTTACTGTTTACTCTTTATGAATATGTTGATGGTTCTGAAAAGAACCTTTGGTGTTGTGTTTTTGTTATCACTCGATATTCCCATCTTGTTCGGTTAAACCTTCCTGTTTAGCTATTGCGTTTGCCACTCGCCACAGCTTTTACAGTTGGAAAATTTCTTCCCATCCAGCTTGTGACATGTTGTTTAGTAAATTACATTTAATGCGACGTGCCGGAGAAACACTTTGCCACTCACTGAAACTAATTGTTACCTTGATGAGCGCCGAACCGAAGCTGCTCTGTTCTTGATGCGGGTTTTCTGATTGTCGTGAGCAGCTTTGCAAGCCAACTCGAGCACTCCGACGGCCGAAACTCTATAATCGCTGTTAGGTATACTGGTGCTCCGGCACCAATCCGTTCGGCCTAGTTACCCTTGCGGAGCAATCAGTGAATGCGACCAACAGGGAACTGGAGACCTGCACGGTTCGAGTGAGACTTTGCCTTTCCCTTAACTTGTCCTCCTTTGTTTCGTCCACGATGCCGATGCCGTACAACCACACGGGTTTACGGTTTGAAAGAAAATAAGATATTTTTTTGGGGTCCGCGTGTTTTATACTCTAGCGGTACACACTCACAGGATAGAGACAAATCGGCAGACTCAGCCAGAGGGGCGAGTCCAACGAGACGAACGAATGAGCGTTAAAAGGGAGCGATGGCAAAAAAATACATTCATTACGATTTGTTCGCTCGTTGGATTTACATGAAGGCTAAAAAGGGTCCTTTTCAGGATCACAAAATTATCTTCAATCTAAAGAGTTTATTGTTTTGTTATCACTCGATATTCCCATCTTGTTCGGCTAAACCTTCCTGTTTAGCGATTTGTTGCCACTCGCCACAGCTTTCACAGTTGGAAAAATGTCCTACTAAATAAGTCGCATTACATGTCCGTCCAATTAGCTAAATGTCGAACTAATTGTAAATTACTGTACTTTCAATCTGGAAACAATTTAAGAATTGGTGAAAATTGAATAATCAGGAAAGTCCCCAACTATCAATAAGCTCAGAACAACTGCCAAATTCACATACTCATCAGATCCTGGCAAACAAATTATGAAAAAATCAATTTGTGTTTTATTATTATTTTGGATAATGTTTTAGAAAGCATTTAACTGTATTTTCTAAACTCTTTTTTGGAAGGTTTAATGGCCCTGAAAAGCGCCTTGTTTTATGGAATGGTTCCAATTTAGAAAACTTAGTACTCGTGGTTTTGAAAAAAACCATTTCGAACGCCCTCGATGCCGCCTTGTTCTGGATTTGCCACCAAAGCAGATTGTGTAAAGAACAAACTTTTTTCTAATGCTACCTGCTGCCGTTTTGCGATTGCGTTTGCCACTCGCCACTCGCTGCAACTGCCTGTTGTCTTGATGTCCACCGAACCGAATGTGTTCTGTTCCGAATGCGGGTTTTATTATCGTCGCGAGCAGCTTTGCCAGCTAACTCGATAACATCGGCGGCCGAAACTATATGTCGCCTGCTAGGCGAACCGATGTGGTGTATGGTTTGAATGAGAATGATCGTTGCGGAAGGAAGGAAGGTATTGTATTATAGAGACTTTAAACTTTTGCAGTTCATTCGTCTCTAGCCTTGAGAAAGACCGTTTGAAAACTCTACTCTACTCTACTTCAGCGCTACCAACTCCGCCCTCTTGCCTTGAGAAAGGCACTCGATCCCTCGCCGTCCAGCTCGTCCAGCAACTATGTTGTCCAGTCGGTGTCCACACAAAGAATGATCGTTACGGAAGGAAGGAAGGAAGGTCTTGTATTATAGAGACTTTAAACTTTTGCAGTTCATTCGTCTCTCGCCTTGAGAAAGGCCCTTTGAAAACTCTACTCTACTCCAGCGCTACCACCTCCGCCCTCTTGCCTTGAGAAAGGCACTCGATCCCTCGCCGTCCAGCTCGTCCAGCAACGATGTTGTCCAGTCGGTGTCCACACAAAGAATGATCGTTACGGCAGCGGAGCGGGGATTTTTAAGCTGACTGGCTGGCTCGAGAATTACGCATGTGTGAGACTGCGACCAATGTTTCGTTAATTTTTTTCTTTTTCCTTCCGAATCGTGCTTCATTCTATTTCGCTGCTGCTCTGGTTGCCCGTTTTGGTCGGTACGATTTGAGGAGCACAAAATGGACCAATCAAAAATGGGCACATAGTGCATTTTGACAATGCTTGATATTTCACAATTATTCAATTATTTATCTCAAGAAAAATGAAATGTTATTCGTTATGATAGATGCGTAGATATATTTCCTATCAATTGATGCAAAAACCTTTGCGATCTATTGAGAAATGCTCGAGTTATAAGCGTTCCAAATCTTGCATTTTTTCCTACTTGTTCAGTGCCTAGATTTCCATTTCACCCCCTATATCTTCCGGTTAGACGTAGTCCTACGTCAAAAGGGAAAAAAACCTCTAGTTCAAAGCAATACAATTAAAAACTAATACAATCGATAATTACGGAAATAAAATCCATTTTTTTGCGAGTATAATATTTTTTCATTAAAAGCTAGCTCATTGGCCACATTTAGATATGTCGATAATCTACACCGGTTCAGTAATTTTGGAGTTATAAATTTTTGAAAAAAGTCAGTTTTGGGTAAAAATTATTTCTCGCACCACCCTAAAATAGAAAGGGAAACGAACGAACGCTAACGAAAAAATTAACAAAAAATACGGGTCTAATGTTTTGCGATGAAAAACAATCTACCACAATTCATGGCAACTCTTCGTTCCACTTTTTATCGAATGTTTTCAAATCGCAGGAGTAAACATTTACGTGACTGTGATTCCGTTTGTTTTTATTTCGTTCGGAGAAATATTATATCAGGGAAAGTGGACATTAAAAATGCGTTGCTCAGTGAAAGGCCGCCCGAATACCAGTGAAAATGTTCGCGTTAGCTTTCATCGTATACCCTCGGAAACATTTACAGACGCGCTGGGTCGATTGTTGCGAAGACGACAAACTAGTTCCGAATAAGGATTCCCGTATCTGTGGAGTAAGTACGATATTGAAACATTATTGAAAACCAAAAGGGTAGCAAACCTTCCATACACAAATTTCAGGTTTATTTTGATAGAAATACATCGTTACATTTCAACCGGAAAAGAAACCTCGTGAGAAACCGTAATGCCTTCTCCACAATTAAGCCGGTAGTTAACTCAGAAGATTACGTCCATCATCAATACGATGCGTAGATTGCTTTACCGTTATATTCATAACCAGGACTAACGGATCATAATTAAGCGGATTTCATTCGGCCAGCTTCACTTGCAATGCTGTTTTCACCGACGTTAGGAAAAAACGTCTCCAAAACATTTCTTTTTTGCTATGCATGTACGTATCGAAATTCGCAAATGTCGAATTTTGCTCCCACATTAAAATCTTGGAGTGAACTAAGCGTTATTCGTAGGTTGTTTATATTCTGTCAGGCTCTGATACCTTGCAATATAAGATGCTTTTTCAGAAATACAATGGTCAATAATAAAATTGGAAAAATGTAGTTTGTTCATTTTATAAGTTTAATTATTTTTGCCTTTGATAACAATACCTTTTTCATAGTGTTGATTAGCATAAAACAAATAACACTCCTGATCATTGGATCTTTTTTGACATTTCAATTGGATCTTTTTTGACAGCCGTTTTGATTCAGTCCGCACTACCTAGGGCAAACCGTTCACGAACGGTACGAAAGAACTAGTTCACCAAAAAGAGTGAACGAACGGTCGTTCCTTTTCAAAGAACTGTAGTTCTCCTCAGGAACTGATTTCGACAGACCGTTTTTTTAAGTGAAATGTTTGAGAGTGAACTGTTTGTGAACGAACTGTTTGCGAGTGAACTACTGTTACGGCTGTTACTTCGGACGCCACTTCCCTCCGACGCCCGAAACATCCGTTAAAAATAACAAAGCAGTCAAAACAACGCGAAGTCGTACTTCGCTCGTTTTGAGTTTTTGTTTCTTACAGGTGTTGTTATCGATTTCAGTACAATTCAACTAGTGATAACAATAATAATCTGTGTTTAGAACGAAATTCTGATATATGGATTGTTGTTTAGTGTAGAGCAAGATGCGTATAAATATTAATAACAGGTGAAGCATCATCGCCACTTCAATTAGAAGGGGAATACGGTTTGTACAGCGGGGTTATTTGTTTTGTTATTGTATGAAACGTCACTTTTGCATTTCCGAATGCGCGAATAGTATGTGTTAAAAAAGCTAAATTAAAGCAGGAAAAAGAACTTGAGGCGCACTTTTCAAATTCGATATCAAGTAAGTCTGCTAAGTATTTGATTATTGTTTCATGGTAACTTTTTACAGCTGCCCTTTTAGGCCATGTTCTCACTGCAGTGGGGCGTCAACATTGCGTGAGCGGGGCGGGTTCACTTCTCGCAACGACATTTTAATTCACTCACATTGCACCGTGCCAGCGGCGTGTCTTCGGCGTGTTTTATACAAATTGTCAATGTGTATTATTGAATGAAAGAATGAAAATTGGTTTATTTTTAAATATTTCAACATCGTTGGACGAACCGGGACAAAAAACGGACGGTGAAAAACGTAAAAACTAAAAAAAACGCGAAAAATTTAAATTATGTCACTACTAGCGTGCGTGTGTCTAGACTGTTGATGCATGAATCTGGAAACTTTATACCAATTGAATAACATGGGGATTCATTTTCGAGATCCAAACTCTTATTCATATATTGTTGGAAGTGAAGGGTATGGCTTATTAGATTTATATGTTTTATTCTTATTTACGTTCTCTTCTCAGTAGTTTCTATTTCCTAAGGTCATGCGGATCGAATTTCAACAATAGCTGGAAAATATCAAAATATAATTCTCTGTCAAATATTCTCTATATTCATATCATGATAATAAAAGCGTGATCTGGATTCATGCTTGGTGGTGGTACATTAAAGTTACAACGCCAAATAAAAAGCTGTATCATATTTTGCGGCAATTAATCCATCCTATTGAAATTCATTCAAGTGGCAAATTTTCTCAAAAGGAATGTCTGTTTGACCAGATTCGGCCAAAATGGAGTTCAAGGCGATCCGTGCGCGGATCAACAGATGTGTGTGCAATGACATTCACCTGCAAAAGAATGACTGTTGAATGGTTCATTGTAAAAAAATGATGATGTTGGATTAAAGAGGCTTTTCAGTTCATTCGCCTCAAGAAAAAAAAACATATTTTACTAACCAGTATGAGTTTGAATGTGCTTTTGGATGGCTGAACCTCCTTTGGACACTGCGAACAAGAATAGGGACAATTACCTGCAAGTCAATAACTTTGCTGAAACCTATCCATCGTAGTAGAACCTATTTTACCAACCCGTATGAAAGCGATTATGCTTTGGAGCGATGAAAAACTGATAAACTCTTTTGTGCACAAGAATTGGAACGTTTACCTGCAATCAAACTGAATCTCTGCTGAATTGTTCATTTTAGAAATGAACCAACCCGCATGAGTTCGAATGTTTCCTTCAAGCGTTGTAGAACAATTAAACGTGTTCGGACAATATGGACAAGGATGGGTACGTTCACCTGCTGAATGGATTATTGAATAGCCCTCGTTTTAACTAATCTGTATGAGTTCCAACTTGCAATGTGAGTTCGTATTTCGAACAAAAAGATTTTTCACAATTTTCGAATTTTAATGGTCTTTTTCTGAAATAGATTACCAGTCAATGTTTATAAAATAAAAACAGGAAGTGGGTTATATCTATGGTATAACCGCAAGGGTGGCGTAGGACTATCGTTGATTTAGAGATCATTTGTATGAAGTTGAATCTGAATTCATTCTGAATGAATGAATATTTGGAGAACTTCGAAAACGAGTGCGTTACGTTGGAGGCACAAGGTTTTATGCATCCAATATTGGATACGGAAATATCCTACTGATGGGGAAGTATAATCTTCTGAAGCTATCCTGTTAATTGCGATTGATTGAAAAACCACAAAACCAAATGCATTTGGTCACAGTGTTACATGGATAGAAAACATTCAATTAAACTCTTTCACATGAATATATTTTGAAAATTCCCAAAGGAACTGGCAGATTATTTTCAGTAACGATTAGATATTTCCACATTTTCCTCGATACTGGAAGCCCACCAGTGGTTAATGCCAACTCGATAACCACCTGTTAATAGCACTTGATTGAAACATATTTGGTCACAGTGTAACATGGATAGAAAACATTCAATTAAACTCTTTCACATGAATATATTTTGAAAATTCCCAAAGGAACTGGCAGATTATTTTCAGTAACGATTAGATATTTCCACATTTTCCTCGATACTGGAAGCCCACCAGTGGTTAATGCCAACTCGATAACCACCTGTTAATAGCACTTGATTGAAACATATTTGGTCACAGTGTAACATGGATAGAAAACATTCAATTAAACTCTTTCACATGAATATATTTTGAAAATTCCCAGAGGAACTGGCAGATTATTTTCAGTAACGATTAGATATTTCCACATTTTCCTCGATACTGGAAGCCCACCAGTGGTTAATGCCAACTCGATAACCACCTGTTAATAGCACTTGATTGAAACATATTTGGTCACAGTGTAACATGGATAGAAAACATTCAATTAAACTCTTTCACATGAATATATTTTGAAAATTCCCAAAGGAATTGGCAGATTATTTTCAGTAACGATTAGATATTTCCACATTTTCCTCGATACTGGAAGCCCATCAGTGGTTAATGCCAACTCGATAACCACCTGTTAATAGTCGCGCGTGTATGTGTGTGTAGCGATGTCTTCCCAGGGAACCGTTTGTGGCATCACTCTCCTCCTGATAGATTCCCTTCTGGCCTAGGGTGCATAAACAGGCTATTGGTGACACCGTTCATCCGCGCTTTCATGATAAATAAGGAGCTTCACCGCAACAGCGACAACATGCTTCAATCGCTGTTCAATTAGAACTGAGTGGATTTCCGAGCGCCGCTCGCTTATATACCGATTGGTGATTTCAATAGCCTGTTTTGAAAGCAATTTTAAGACTATTGAAACAAGTTTTTGTATCAAAAAGTAACAAGTATATAACGCGTAGACATTTTATCTTTCGAATGAAGTGTTTATCATACCATTTCGTTCAGTTGTTTAGGAGCTATTAACGCTCAAAATCTCGGTCTCCGGCGTAACGCTTTCGTTTTCGAAACTTTGATTTTACACCCCGGTATAGAAATGAAAGACGTAGTCCTACGTCAAAAAAAACATCACATTCTCATCCGTGTGTAGTCGTATATGGTCCTTCATCACACCTCCGTCCGCGAGGTTTTTCTTACGGAGCATCCAAATAACCTTTTATGGTAATCGGAATTATAAAAGTGTTGTTTACTGTTGTTCATTTGCTGATGCAAAAGACCTTTCCATTTTCTCCTGATTAGGGTTTCAGCTTCTTGTTCGATTGGGCCCTCGAAAATATTATCATTATTCGACAGCTGGTGGTCATCAATCATTAACTGTGGCTCCATCTTGATAGCAGTTGCTTCAGCGCTGTGTAAAACCAGGAAGCAGCTCTCGGGGATGTTGTTGACAGTTGTGAACTCTTGGCGTTATTTCTCGCACGAAGGATAACTGCTTAACTAGGGAGTGAAACTGCTCAATTTCTTCAGAATAGTTTCTTCTCTCGATAGTAAGTTGGAACCAGTTCGTGTAATTTCCCTCTCTATGTGTTAGAGCAAAAACTGCACTGATCACTGGAATATGCATACGAATAATAAATGTGACTTGCAATGATACGCTTTCTCAATAAACTTACATGTTGTAGCTGATAAACGCCATCTTCCTCTTCCAGTGACATTTTATTTATCCGAATGAAGGTTTCTCGAATAGCTTTGCCTAGGTCTTCCACTTTTGGCATAATAAAATAGAGAAAATTACATTTCACGTTTTCATTTGATTGAACATTTATTTATTTATTTATTTACACCGTCTTCGACTAGTCGTACAGATTGTAATTTGCTTATACCTATGATAGACATTTTATCCTATTTCTAAAAGCGTTCTTAGTCAAGTTTAAATCATACACATCACAAATAAGATTGAATTGGCGGAGGCAAGAATCGAACGGATTGTTGTAGCCGTAGTTTGTTCTGTGGTATGGTATTGCAAAGAAAGGCGAGTTCCGGAAACGTCTGGGAGGTATGTTGAGCGGGATCTGTGCAAGCAATTCAGGGCAGTCAATAGAACCTCCAAGAATATCGAATATAAGTAACCGCTGCATCGTAATTCGTCTGGCTGATAATGCTTCCAATCCTATGAGCTTGCATCTGTCAGGGTATGGCGGTAGGCTGGTCGCATCATTTCATGGAAGTAGTCTAAGAGCGAAGCGCAAAAACTTTCTTTGCACCCGCTCGATCGACAAGGTGTGGACAGCGTGGTAAGGGGACCAGACTGGCGCAGCGTACTCCAGCGTACTGCGAACTAGTGAACAGTATAGTACTTTCAGTGCATGGATATCTGTGAATTCAGCTGCGTGACGTCGAATAAAGCCCATAACGGAAAATGCTTTCGCGGTCGTAACCGCCACATGCTCACCGAATCTAAGCTTGGAATCAATAGTAACTCCAAGGTCGTTGATGCACGATACACGTTCCAACTCTGTCGATTCCATCCAGTAATGATGCATAACAAGACTATTGCGACGGCCGAAAGAAATAATTTTGCACTTATTGCCGTTGACACGCATTCCGTTGTCTCTACACCACACCAACATAGTGATAATATCTGCCTGGAGTGCATCACAATCTGAGGAAGTCTCGATAGTACGGTAGAATTTTAGGTCGTCAGTGAAAGAGAGTTTAGATGAGGAAAGTAACATGTGCAAGTCATTGATAAATATGAGGAATAGCATCGGTCCTAATACGCTACCCTGCGGTACTCCAGATGTAATATTAAAAACACGGGATCGAGTTGAGTTGAGCGCCACATATGCGGTTCTGTAACGCAAGTACGAGGAAATCCAATTTGTGATTGAATCTGGAAATCCCATGTGCTTCATTTTCTCGATGAGCAGAGTATGCGGAACCGTATCGAACGCTTTCGCGAAGTCAACGTATACTGCGTCAACTTGACGTCTATGTTCTACTTCGCGAGACAGGGCAGTGACGTAGCACATAAGATTCGTAGTAGTAGAGCGATGCTTCATGAACCCGTGTTGTCCTTCAAAAATAATGGGGGACATCACGTTGTACAAAACTTTGTGCACCAACCTTTCAAATACTTTACTAATACAACACAGTATAGTAACGCCACGATAATTCTCCACTTTTTTATAGTTGCCAGACTTGTGAATGGGAACGATGTAGGCAGCTTTCCAGGCTTCCGGAAAGGTCATTTCACGAAGTGACTGGTTAAACAAGAGGGTAATTGGTGCCACTAATTCCCTCGAGCAGTTCTTCAGCAGTAGGGGAGGTATACCATCCGTCCCGCATCCCTTTCTGATGTCCAGGGCATCGATAGTTTCCACAATTTCATTTTCGGTGAACTGGATCACTGGCAGGTCGATGTTGTATGCAGGAATGTGAGCAAATCAACCGCGTCTTGGTACCGGTGACTCTTTGCTAAACACGCTCCCGAAGAACATAGCGAAGAGGTTCGCGGCTTCTGCGATTGTGTTGGCTTGGATACCATTGAAGTGGACGCTACGAGGGATTCGAGTGGATGCTTGCCTTTTTTTCACAAAATCCCAGAAGCACGATGGGTTTTGTTTTACGCTTGTCTGAATCCTGGCAATGTAGTTGCTGTAACTGTCGAACAGCACTGTCTTGTATTGCAGTTCGACATTTCGAAGATAGTTCCGATCGCTTACAGACTTCGAATTGAAGAAGCGGTGACGAGCTTTCCTAAGAATGTTGCGCAGGTTCCGGAGTTCGGGGGTCCACCACGGTTTGCTAGACATTGATCTGAATGAACGTCTTCTGCGAGGCACATTGTCATTAAGCACTGCATAGAGCTTGTCATAGAATGCTGATAACAGTTGTTCTATTGGTCCGGTTTGCTGTAAGAAGTCCCAATTGATAGCGCTCAGAACCGTTTTTAACTGCGCGAAATTGCATAGGTTGAAGTCATAGGAAGGATTATCGTCTAACTCGGTGTGCATAATTAGATCGTCGCTGTCCTCGTCGAGTAGTATAACAAAGGGTGCATGGTGATTGTCCACTGACAACAGAGGCGAGCCGGGTTCGATTACGTCCAACTGCTCTGGAAGGCTCACAAATGCTAGATCAAGAAGCCTGCCGTTCGCGTTCAGGTATTGGTTGACTTGTTGCAGTCCAATATCAAACATTGTTTCGATGAGTGCCTGTTCATGTTCAAGGTTAACGTTTGCGGGTATAAAACCGTTCACATCATCATCAAATTGCAAACGCAAATTTGGTAGATTAAAGTCACCTAGCGATACAACAATATCAACTGCGGCAGTTCGGTTCGCAACGTCCTGTACTGCGTTAGCATGCGCGTAATAGAGATCAGTGCTTGAATTGGGTGGCAGATAGATAACCACAAGGTAGAGGCACCTACGATGAAGTCTTAAGCAGACTGCGACTTGCTCGAGGTGGTCGCAATTCATTAGCGGAATAAACTCGCTGTTGAGTTGAGCTTTAACTGCGATTAGCGCTCCACCTCCCCGAGAATGCTGGCTTGATAACCGGCTCCGATCACAGCGATAGAATATGTAGTCGGTCGAGATCTCAGCACTATCAATGTCCTCCCGCAGCCAAGTTTCAGTGAAGACCAGGACATCGTAATCGCAACTAGTTAGCTGCAAACGTAATTGCGCTATTTTGGTGCGTATACCTCTGACATTCTGATAATACACGGAAATAGGACGTTCAGAGGAGCGCGTTCTCATTTTGGGAGGCGATCTGGCGTAGTGGTAACATCCATACCTCCCACGCACAGATCACGAGTCAATTCTCACTTCCGACATTCTTCCAAAAATGGAATTATAAGTGACGAACCAGCCGAAATGTGTTGAAAGTCACTATAATAGAGAAAAAAAAATTGATTAAACAGTTCACTCTCATTGCTAAGATTGATATCGAGCCACGAGCCACAGTAGATATTTCGGGTTCCATAAGATTCGCCGTATCGAATCACAACGATACATTGCTACCATTCTCGGTAAGGTTTTCAAAATAACGCTTTTCTTTGCAGACCGCAACAACAAAACAAAACCGATAATTCACAAACTAAAAGCAAGCTTGGGCTCCGAACTCAATTATAAAGCATCGCGAATCTGCATATTCTATGGGTGATAACATTTGATAACATAGTCGGCGACAGTCTGTTTGTAAACAATACCAACAGCAATTCCAATATGACTGAAAGGACATTTCGTATGATTGCTTCCAGGTGTATGACACGATTATAGCTATCTCACTCTACCTACCGTCACCGCCTATCTCACTATCCCTCTGCTGCAAAAGTTCATCATCGACATCACGATATGTCAGATGGTGGTAAATTGGTAATTCGCGATGACGTCGACGTCTGGTGGCGACTTCAAGTTAGAGCCATAATTTGGGTCCCAAAATCGTTAGTGTAATCTCTATTAAAATCTCTAATTTTAAAATTTGAAACACATTATGTTGTTTAATTATTAGAAACACGTATTTCTGACTTTCATTCAACCATATGGTCATACAATTCCAACATTGTTGCTGATTTTTTTCTTTATAATATAAAATTGTCTTCATAAACAATTTTCGTATGAGAATTTTTCCCCACCTGCAAACAAAAATGTTTTCATTTAAACAGAATACTAATTTGATATGGAAAAGCTAATTTTCATTCATAATTTTAATTTTGAAAACGTTCATTCCGACTGAAAATCAGCTATTCTTTAACGCTCCCCTAAACTAGTAAACGAAGCTCACTGCCGTCAACGCGGATCGCTGTGTTGAAGAAAACAAAAACTTCTGACGTTTGAGATGTTGGCACCAAAAACATGGCGGGTGCCATACGGCTGATTGCTTCACCTGGTATATTATATATATATACATCTTGAATAAAGACAAAAAAAAAAGCAAAAAAAGCCAACAAAGTGTTCGAATGGCAACACCTCTTACCTTATAAACATTTTGACATAACGTTTCACCTTACTAGAGTACCTTGCCATTCGACCCCCGTCGGGCGAATGACAGATATGACATCAACTGTAAACGAACGGACAATCGCGATTTCAGTGTGCGACGGAGAAAAATAAAAAAAAACACAGACTTCAAGTCCTTCGAAAGTAGCAGCTTTGGGCGAAAGTAAAAAGTTCAAATTATTATAATTTTTGTGTTATATCGTACCACAGTTGTGAAAACGCATGTTTTATAATCGAGTGAATGTAAATATCCTCTGCTGGAATAAGATCTATAACCGCAAAACAACTTTCTTGCTGCTGCTTCGCAGAGTGGAGTTTGTCTAGCCGAGGTGAAACCTTTTCAAAGCAAACGGACAGAAAAAAAAAACTGAAAGAACCCACCGTGTATTACCAAATTGCGTATTTCGCAATTTGCAGGCTCGTATCTCGGGTCTTGGAGGTGAGAATCTTCTTCTGGGGGACCCTTTATCCGCCCACACATCCACCCTTCCAGCGAAACGTCTCCGCGGAGCCAGATTCGTCTTGCGCTTTATTTCGTTCTTTCTTTGCTCCGTCTACAAATGCAAAACAGCAGCGGTGCTGCTCTGTCTTTCGCTGGCTGTTTGCTTATTTATGACAACTAGTCGGGAAGCCGACGTAATATAATTCCTGCGACCTTGCATTTTAATTTATTCACAAGCATTCCTCTCTCTCACTTGATTAAAGGCGCATACACCTGTGTAGGTGCGTGTGTGTGTGTGTGTGTGTGGGCGCGTATGTGTGGTGCGGCCTTTTCTGCTGATTAGGTGGTAATTGCGTGCTTGTTTCATTTTTCGCCACAGGGCAGGATATTATTTGGGGTTGCTGATATTTTGGAACTGTAAAACGGCACTAGCTTCGAAGCTCGGGCAGCGACAATCCTGCGCGCCTCTATGGCTACCAGTGGTCAGCGGTTGACCGAATACGAAGAGGTAAGGTTTTGTGTGCACCAGGTGTGCATTTCACCAACAGCAATTGGGTTGGGGATAACATACTGATGAGATGTGTGATGCATATTTTAGGTTCGCGATTGAGCAAGAACGAGTGACTTGGTTTGCTCCGAGGCAGCAGCAGTGAGGCATTTCAGGCGAGATGACCAACAAAGAGTATGACTATCTGCTGAAGGTGCTCCTGGTGGGGGACAGTGACGTCGGGAAGCAGGAGATTCTTTCCGGGCTGGACGATTGCACATCGGAGAGCCCATTCTGCAGCGGTAGCGGTGAGTCGGATGCTCAGAATGTGAGCAAAAGATGGAAGTGATAAAATTCATTAGAATTTTATCAAGATACTTTGCACTACAGTACTTGTTCACTAACTGGGAGATTTTTAACTGGGCTGCTTTTGAGGTGGGCGCTTGTTAACTGGGCTATAGCCCAGTTAAAAATTAGTTAAACGTCAAATATAACATAAACAACAACATTGGTGAGGGGTACTCCAATGCATCACAGATCTATAATCATCAATACACTGAGAGAAATAATTAGTACATATTTGAATACCAAATTTTATTCTGACTAGTGCCAATTCGATAGTCATTTTCTACCGTACTAACTATTCGTACATTCTACGTGAGTAAATGGTAAATACAAATTTCAACATATATAGCAGAATATCGGCTCAACATCGATCCAGCTTTCGGGACTTCGGACCAACGTCCAATTTATGATGATGATGGCCCGCCTCATACCCCTACAAAGGTTTGAGCAGGACGATTTATCTTATAGATAATATTTATTTTCAAACATATCAAGAAGCCAGTATTATAAAAACAAAAACAAAGCGAATTGGCTCTGTTGCAGGCATAAATATATATCAATAGAACATTAAAAATAGGCTTAAACTGCGAAAAAACAAACAATGTTCCTATCCATATTGACATTGACATAGGGTAAATGATCTTGGTTTATCCCGTCGAAAATATGATCATGGTTTGCCCACTTTTTTGAATGCTCTAATTCAGCGCTCCTGGGTCAAATAAGGCCTTCGAATGTTTCGAAACATATAAATGAAATTGCCTTTTACATGATTTATAGTAGTTTGGTAGTATATTTTTACGAAATCACATGTTTTAAAGGATTATAAAATACACCTTCTATTTGTGTCAATGCGCCCCTCATACGAGCTAACTTTTAATCGATCACCAGATGATTATTTGGCACGTATTCAGACCTTTTCTGGATTACAACACTTATAAATATTGTAAACATCATGCTTGCTCCCCATTTGTATCGGATTTACATAGCTAAACCATTAAATTAACGCATTTTGATGAACTCAATTCTGATCATGAGTTGTCCAATTCAATAATGTTGTTTTGTCCCCATGATTTCTATGGCAACCGCTTGGCGCGCTGCAGTTTGTTTATGTTTGTTTATGGTGTGCTTCGCGCATAGCAGAAGTATGGTTTTTCTGTGTTGATTGTGTTGAGGTGAACACTTCTAAAATGCCCAAGAAAAGGCAATATTCTGAAGAAAGCCTAAATTATGAATGAATCAATATGATGACAGTAAACTCAAGCAATGATAAATGCAACATCTAATTGTGAATTCGAATGTTTTGATTCAAAAATGGAGATTTCTAAAACCGGACAAACCATGATCATTTTTTTGGGCAAACCATGATCAGAGGTGGTCAAACCATGATCATAATTCTTCTTTAAGGAAAATCGTTAAAAACCATAAAAATTTGAATAATTTCATCACTTTATGGTAGTATTAGCAACTAGAGACTTGGGGCTTTTCAGCAAACCCAAACTCGTATCGATTATGTGTGATTTTCATGAAGAAAAATCGATTTGCATTTACTAATGGCGTAAAAACACCCCAAATTGGACAAACCAAGATCATTTACCCTAGTCATAGTCTCAACTTCAGGCCCAAAGTTTTTTCCAAGGCATGTCAACAAAATTTCCAACCCGGGAAGATCCTTGACTGATTGGGAATTGAACCCAATATCCAAAAGTTTCAACTTAGAACATAAAAGAGATCTGCTACAATCAGAAATAATCGATACCACCATCTGGTGAAAGATAGTTTACGACAATTCTAAATGAGCTATCCCAATTCCAGTTTCCACTTCAGACCCTACATAAAATTTCATTGTGTGTCAGTTTACTGCCAGTGTTCATTATTAACATTAGTCCAGGCCCACCGAACGCGCGCGAGTCTCAAACTTTCGCAGACAACGCTCGTTTTTCTTTTTTTTTTCATAATCTACAATACAATAAAAAAAAACATCATCATCATCATCAGTACGAACATGGCAGTTTGAGATACCTGTAATTTTTTTTAAAATTTCAATAATTAATAAACATAAAAAAATTAATTTACAAAAAATTTTCGAACCCCTGTTTATGAAACAGATTTAACGTGAGAAATACACATTCGCTTAAACTCTGCCATTGTTGCCGCTCGTTTTATTTCCCTGGGCATCGAATTGAAAAAATGTATTCCTTTGTATAGCAACGAGTTCTGCGACCTACTGAATATAAAGTTAGGTGTTCTTGCATCATCCGCGTTTCTAGTATTGTATCTATGAACATCACTTCCTCTTTCAATTCGATCACACAAATATCGAGGCAGCATACCGTTTAAAATTTTAAAGATGAACACCATTGTCAAATAGTAAATTCTTTGCTTCACAGATAGCCACTGTAGCGCGTCCAACATCAAATTAGAGGAAGTGTATCTACTACATCTTAAAATCAAACGCATAATTTTATTTTGTAAACGCTGCAATCTCGTTAATTGTGTATTGTTTGCAAGGAATAGGATCGACGAGCAAAAGTCTATGTGC
The DNA here is from genome assembly GCF_029784135.1 of Toxorhynchites rutilus septentrionalis. Taxonomy (NCBI): domain Eukaryota; kingdom Metazoa; phylum Arthropoda; class Insecta; order Diptera; family Culicidae; genus Toxorhynchites; species Toxorhynchites rutilus. The sequence continues at coordinate 164,864,459 of NC_073744.1, forward strand.
GGTGAGATCAATGCTTTATACAATTTAATTTTACTGTTCACCTTCAGTTCTTTTTTCAAACGACACAAAACGCCGTACTTCTTGATGACATTATTAATGTGAGACTTGAATGTTAAATTGTCATCAATGATAACTCCTATGTATTCGATTTCATTCACGCGTTCTAATGTCTCACCATCTATTTCAAAATTTACGTCAATACTGGAGTTTGCTGAAGAAATTAGCATGTATTTTGTTTTGCCAACATTCAATTTCAATTGTTTGAATTTAAGCCACTGAGCCAGAGAATGCAAATCTTCGTTTATGTGTTCCTCGGTTTCTTTTATATTCTTAGCTGCGATGAACAGTATGGACAGTATCATCCGCGAACAAATTAATGTCACAATATCGTAAAACCCGTCGCAGATCATATTTATATATAAAATAAACAAAATGGGCCCTAAGACACTTCCCTGCGGCACCCCGAGTGAGTTGCCGATGGGATCGGAAAAAGAATCATTAAAACGAGTCTTTTGAGTCCTGTCGCACAAATAGCTTTCGAACCATTTGTACGACATTCCTACAATTCCATTGCGCTCCAATGTTTGTAACAATAAGGGCCTAGAAATTGTTTCAAAAGCGCGTTTAAGATCCAGAAATACCGCAAATATAGTCTCTTTCGCCTCGATATTCTCTTTCCATTTTGCTAACACCAGATTCAGAGCGGTTTCACAAGAGTGTCCCTCTCGATATCCCGACTGTTCCGGTATTAGCAAATTGTTGTTATCTACAAAATGCATCAGCTGGACCTTCATAACAAGTTCTAACATTTTTTCTAATATGTGCAACATGTTAATAGGGCGGTACTCTTCGGCTTTATCCGTCCCATTAACTTTGGGGATCGGAATCACAAGGGATTCCTTCCAAACCGTTGGCACGTGCCCAGTTCGTAGAGATTCATTTATTAGGTCCAGTAGATCGTGTCCAATGACATGAAAGCAATCTTGTATCACTTTTGCGTTGACATTATCGATACCAGCCGATTTTTGCAATGAAAAACAAATATATCTTAACTCAGCAAAAGTGATGGGTGAAAAACAATCTAGTCTACAATTGATATTAATCGGCTGTATTATTTCGTCAGGTTCACTGACCAAGTCAATACTTTGGTTGATCAGCAGAACACTATTGAAGGAACAACTGTTGAATTTATCGGCAATAGTTTGGTCTGACTGCTCTTCTGACCCTTCGAAAACTATGGATTTATCAATAACGGGTTGCTTTTGTATTGTTATTGTATGTTCAGTTCTTGCAATAATGACAAAACAGGTTATGTTTTGTCATCTATTTCCATCAAATAAGATTTCAACATACAAAATGTAATGGATTAATTTGGAAATTAGAAAATCGGAACTTGGTGCAAATGAGCTTTGTGGTCCTAGACTTTTCGAACTTGGGCACTTGTTTATGCTGACACAATATGCAGATGGGTTCACTTTCACGCTCGAAGTATTTTGCTGCTGAATGATTGGCTGGTTGGTAATGCATATCTGCGCTGGTATTTTGTATCCGGTGCCGTATAGAGTGTTTGATTAGTACAAGAATTGGAAGAATTTCGCTGGCACAATATTTGTGCAACAGATGAAGTGGGCCAGCTGAAGACTTATTGAAGAACCCAGCAAACATTAAATCGTATAACCATCATTCATCCAATTTCTTTTTCATTTATCCAATATTTTGGGTGGTATATGACGCACCTAGGAGTAACTGGCATATACATACTTGCCAGATAACGACATACACAAATAAATAAATATTGTTATTCAAATATACGATTTATTACAGACATAGAAAAAAAAACAAGTGGCGAAAAATATTTGCGTCAACTGTGCCTCAAGAATCGTCATTTGTATGAATAAGAATATTTATGGGATATAAATGATGTATCAGGACGTTGTAAAAGTTTTTACTCATCTGTGCTTTGGTGGTTCCGTACGAACGAGATCATGATGGATGCATCCAATGTGGTCACAGATGTTGGAAGCAAGGTGGAGCGCAGTCTTGCAGCCTGCGTAAGAGGGGTATATGATGATACGGTACCAAGTGGCTTGCGTGAGAGAGATACGATAGCACGCATAAAGGCTGCATGTGATGCGCTCGTCGAATGGTGGAACTCAAGGCGGAGCACAATCTCGTAAGCCTGTAGGACAGTCTCGTGCATACGATAGGTCACCGAGCGGCCTGCGATACACATATGTCAACTTCCTAATATGATGTAATATGGCATCAATTAGGATCTAATATGATTTACTGTAGAACGATTTCCCACAGCATGTCCCAGCAAACATTAAATCGTATGAATAGCCATAATTAGGGGCGATACACATACATCATATGCATCGTATGATATATGATGCATATAACTGGCATATACACGCAAAAGTGGAGAAGATATAGGTATATGCCATATTTTATACGCATACAAAACATAACGTTTATACCGATATACGATTCTTTTTACACTGATATGCGATTTGACTCGACAATGCTATATAAACTGAACAGAATGTGCGTATATAACACTGCATATCGCGATACTAGGATGATCGTTATGCCAATATACGACTCCAGCAATGATATAGGAAATCGTGTTTTGACATTTTATACGATTTCGGATATACATGATGCATCCTTTGATTGATATTCTATACGATTGTTATTTGATACGAATTTATATGCGACCTAGCATATGCAAATGTTATACGATTTCATGTTTGCTGGGGTAATACAATTTTTACGCAGTACTGCATTGATTTAATTAATATGTTAATGCGAATTACAAACTGCATCAGCCTGATATGCATAAATTATTTCGTATAGATCGATTTTACGATAGTGTATATTATAAAACCGATGTTTGTTACACCGAATTAAGACTAAATCTGTAGTGATGAATAGAATAGTGGTTTTCGCGTTTTATGCGATTTAAAATGTACACAATGTATCCTTTGTTCGCGTGACCGAAATAAATCGCAGCAGTAAATAACTGCAACAGAAACAACCACTTAGAAAAAGTGTAGTAGGCTAAAAATATTGTGGTGCGGGAAAAACATCATTTGTATGAATAACTCTATTCTATTTTTATTATAAACTAGCTGACCCGACGAACTTCGTACCGTCCAAAATAGATTTTTTGATTTGAATACTTTCAAATATCCACGGTTTCTTACTAAGTGAACGTTAGTGAGTCCAATCACTGAACTCTTCATTGATTGATTACCCTTTGACCCTTCACAATTTCCTTTTACTATAAATTGTCTAGTACTTCTACAAAAATTCGTCCTTATAATATAAAATTATTTTCAGACACAATTCTCGTTCAAAATTCTTCAAGCATTTGGAAATAACATGTTTTTCCGTTGCATGGAATACATGTTTGATACAGAGAATATTACGAAATAAAGACAGCTCAAATCGGACCATTCCTTCCCCGGGTTTAGGGCACACCAACACATTTGGCCTTCCATTTTTGTTTATATAGATAGAAGATATAGGAATGCGGTATTCCGTCTGAAAATCCTTTTCCACTTTCGAACAAAAATCAATGTCGTTAGCGCCAACATCAAATGGACTAACAACGCTTAGCTAATTATAGAACATATGGGAATTCAATTTTCCGAATTTTCCGATTTTTCTCTCCACTATATTGATCTACGGGAAGAGACGAATACAACGAAATATAGATGACTCAAATTGAACCATTCCTTCCTCGGGTTTTGCGCTTACCAACACATTTGGCCTTCCATTTTTATTTATAGATATAAGATATGGAAATGCGTTATTTCGCCTGAAAATCCATTTACACTTACGAACAAAGATAAATTTCGATAGCGCAAACATCGAATGGACTAACAACGCTTATTATGATGTAATTTTTGAACATGTGGGAATTCAATTTTCCGAATTTTCCGAATCCTGAAGGAATTTCCGATTTTTTTTCTCCACTATATTGATCTACGGGAAGAGACGAATACAACAAAATAAAGAAGGCTAAAATCGGACCATCCCTTCTTCGAGTTTTCCGCCTACCAACAGATTTTGCCTTACATTTTTAATTATATAGATTTATTCTCTCATTTTCGTTTTTCGAAATTTATTCTGAGGCCAATTTTTATTGTTGCCATAAGGCAATACGGAGGTAAGAGTTTTGGTATAATATTAGGCTGTCAAAAAAGTTCTGCTGTATTTCCGCGAGGTGTCGTTGTAAGCGCGTGGTTCTAGTTGTATTCATTGTATCGAGTCATACTATAGCTTGTTGGAAAGTTGGAAAGTTGGAAATCGACCCGTTTCTGAAGCGGATGGTGGCTGGCGATGAAAAGTGGGTCACTTACGACAACGTGAAGCGCAAACTTCCAGACTGAGTTGCCAGATTTGCAAGCGGACATTTAATGTTTGTTAGTCTTTTTTGCGATTGCAATTAAAATTCATAAACTTATGAAATTGTAGGAATCGCGCTATAATATAGTCCTTGACAGTGTTTTGTTTGGTTAAGTCGTTCGTGAGTTATAGTGTCGCAAATATGGAGCAAAATAAAGAGAAAATCCGACATATTTTACAGTACTACTATGACAAAGGCAAAAATGCATCTCAAGCTGCCAATAAAATTTGTGCAGTTTATGGACCCGATACAGTTTCCATTTCCACCGCACAACGATGGTTTCAACGTTTTCGTTCTGGTGTAGAGGTCGTCGAAGTAGCGCCACGCTCCGGAAGGCCTGTCATCGAAAATTGCGACAAAATCGCTGAATTAGCCGAGAAAGACCGGCATAGTAGCAGCCATAGCATCGGCCAAGAGCTGGGGATAAGTCATCAAACCGTTATTAACCATTTGAAGAAGCTTGGATTCACAAAGCTCGATGTATGGGTGCCACACACGTTGACGCAAAAAACATCTTTGACCGTATCGACGCATGTGAATCGCTGCTGAATCGCAACAAAATCGACCCGTTTCTGAAGCGGATGGTGGCTGGCGATGAAAAGTGGGTCACTTACGACAACGTGAAGCGCAAACGGTCGTGGTCGAAGCCGGCTGAAGCGGCTCAGACGGTGGCCAAGCCCTCATTAACGGCCAGGAAGGTTCTGCTGTGTGTTTGGTGGGATTGTCAAGGAATAATCTATTATGAGCTGCTTTCCTATGGCCAAACGCTCAATTCGGATCTGTACTGCCAACAACTGGACCGCTTGAAGGTGGCACTCATGAAGAAGAGGCCATCTTTGATAAACAGAGGCCGCATTGTCTTCCATCAGGACAACGCCAGGCCACACATTTCTTTGGTGACGCGCCAGAAGCTCCGGGAGCTCGGATGGGAGGTTCTTTTGCATCCGTCGTATAGTCCGGACCTTGCACCAAGTGACTACCACCTGTTTTTGTCCATGGCGAACGAGCTAGGTAGTCAGAAGTTAGCCACAAAAGAGGCCTGTGAAAATTGGCTATCCGAGTTTTTTGCCAATAAGGAAACGAGCTTCTATAACAGGGGTATTATGAAGTTGGCATCTCGTTGGGAACAAGTCATCGAACAAAACGGCGCATATTTGACTTAAAACAGATGATTGTAACTAATTTTATGAACAAATGAAAATTCAAAAAAATACCGCAGGACTTTTTTGACAGCCTAATATTTCGAATCATGGTGCTGCTTGACATATATGTTTAACAATTTCTCCTTGTAGACTAAATCAGTAATTAGCACGGTAGAAAATGACTAGATTGGTTGCATTTTTCAAAAAGTTCGTTATATTTACTAATTATTTCTTTCAGTAATGCGCTTCCATATTTTTCAATCAATATTTTTTGAGTGCATCACTGACGTTCCCCTCGATGTTTTTTGACGTTTGAAAAGTCAGCCCAGTTACGGAGCAGAATTCGTTAACTGGGCTGTGCCATCCGTCCAGTTAGCGGACAACCGCTTCATAACCTTTCTTTGGATATTTGACCGTATATCTACCAGTGACATCTTTTGTTGTATCGCGGAAAAATTGTTCACAAAATTCATCGTTGGGGGATTTCAATTTGCCAGAATTTCTCCAAATTACGGTCAATAGATTCAAACGTTGAGAAACAATGCGTTTTGCAGGTGGTAATAGGATTAATCATTACCGTTCCAATAGCAAACCACCCGAACATGCTTTCAATTAAAACGGGCGAAGGATTGCCGATTTGTATCCGGCCACCTTTTAGGAACGAGAAGAAATATTCAGCTCCGAGAATAAGCTCAATTCCTTTGGATATATTAAATTTGGGATCTGCCAGGAAGATATTCTCAGGGATTCTCCACTGGGTTGTTGCTATAGTATGGGTAGGTAAATTTGTGGTGATTTGCCTGAGTACTAAAAACTCCATGGGAATAGAGAAATTGCTATATCTTGAAATTATTTCGGTGTATACGCTTCCAAGGGTTTCTGTTGGGGACGCTCCGATACCGAAAACAGGTTGATTTGTCCGATTCCTACCTAGTCGCGGTCTCCGACAAAGTTGATCGCTCATTAAGTTTCATTGCGAACCCTAGTCCAACAGTGCCCGAGTGAAATGTTCTTTGCCGTAATCGTCTTGGATAATTAGTACGACTGTTGAGAGCAGTACATTAGCACCAGAATGTGTCACTTTGGGATTGGTTGATTGGATGGAATTTGCTGTCATAACGTTGAAATCATTGTTGAAACTTGTCACGTTGGAATTTGTGGAAGGTGTAATTCGGGAGACCGCTTGCGATTCGAAACCAGGATGTAGCATACTTTGATGTCGTTTCTGACAAATTCTGCAACTGAATTTTGATTGACATTTTCTAGCAAAATGATCATTCCTAAAACAATTGCTGCAAATTTTTTTCTAGTTCACCAGGTTGAGACGATCCTTCAACTGCATCTTCTCGAAAGTGGGACATTTGACTAAAAAATGACGCTGACTATAAGCAAAGCACTCTGGTAAATTATAATCGGTCGATACATAATTATTCACCCGTAAATTGGTAGATGTTGAGTTTTACTTCAGATTAACTTGTTTGACTTGCGACGATGGTTGTACGCCTTGAGAGGTTATTGATAACGATCCGAGCGTGCGTATTTTTCTTGATAAATATTTAATAAAATTGTCATAGGATGGTTCTTCTTCTCCAGATACATAATCCTCTCATTCCTTCAAGGTTAATTCATCAATTCGGCTGCTGAGTAGTTGCACCAGCAAGCTGCTCCATTGATCCGCAGGTTCACCTAATTGGTTTAGTATTTTGACGTGGCGTTGGAATTAATCCACTATATCTCTTATCATCAGTACGGACTTGATGGCAAGTTTAGAAAGAGTTATCAGTGATTGCAAATGTTTCTTCATTAGTATATATTTGTTTGCATATCTATTCAACAACGCTTCCCATGCTACTGGATAATTGTCGGATGTTATGGTCAAAGATTCTGTGATTCTCAAAGCTTCAGCCTTCAGAGCAGATCGTAAATACTGGAACTTCTGAATGTGTGGAATCTCCTGATGTATGAATGAGAAAGGTAAACGAATCGTGAAAAGTAAGCCACTCATTCAGATCACCATCGAAATGCGGAAGTACTATTGTTGAGAGTTTCACACCAGAGTTATGAGTCACCGATGTTGGGGATTGTATATGAATTGGATTACAGGGATGGATTTTGGAAACCAGACCACTTTTTACAAGAAAAAATTGTTCTTCCAACATTGCTCTGATATCAAAATTAGACGCAAAAAATTCTTCGGTTTCATCGAATCTTCTCGAAATTTTCCAGCAATAAATCCAATAAATCATACGTATCGCAACTTCGTTTATGTTTCGATCTGCATTGTAGTTAGCCAGGAAATCTTCGATTCTTTGAATGGAATCGATTACATGCATGAGCTCCTTTTGTTGAATCTTCTTCTCCGACATGTTGGCACGAATAACTGAAAAAAAACCGGAAAGACCCAGAAAGCACCTCTTGTTGGACGCGAAAAGATTGGAAAGACACTGACCTGTGCCTACCAATGAATAGGCCTTGTACAAATATTTAACAGCTTGTTAATTTATGATAACCTCAAAATCCCTGGTCGATTGGGATATGGGAATGGGAACTTGATATCCTGTATTGGGAATTGAAACGATTTTTCCACGAGTGTTTTCAGCAGCAAACGGAAATTTCCTGCTCTCTCGGAATCCAAATCATTCTCAGCGAAAATTGTCACCACCCGTATTCCTGGTCCACGGCACCAATGTTTTGTCAGGTTACTTTGCATTTATAATTTATTCTATAACTTTTTCTTTCTAAGAACAAACTCCAATTTTATTCGATTTCATCGATTGGGTGACCGGTTCTGGAAACTTCCTAATGTGGGAAAAAACGGAATCGCGCGTGCCTTCTTCCACGGTCCAGGGCCAAGTGAATAGTTTTCCCATGTTTAATAATACAGGTCGGACTCGATTATATATAATCGCAGTTTCACATTCAACGTTAATTTTCGGATCCAATACATCATCGAATCATAAAAAAGCTATTTTTCTATTAATGTTTGACATTCATACATTAACGAAAAAATTGTTTTCTTGAGATTCGATTATTTATAGGATTTGAAAATAATTGTTGAGAAAAATGGTCGACTATATATAATCGAGTGTATAACGACATGTATAACAAACTTTTCATGACAACGGTTGTTGAGGACGACAAACATGGTAAAGGTATAAATACAGGGTCCGGCAATTGAACTGCTACATTACTTCAACAGTAATTATTACGTTGCACAGAAAATTGTATTTGACGACCCCTCGTCAGTTTGTTTACATTGTGTCTTAGCTGCAAGTGGATGTATGTGTTACTTATAGCGAATTCGTTTTTGTTCAGTTTCAACCCCAGTGCCACACTAACTGCTGTCAAAACGTTTTTTTATTCACTCAGTTTCGCACTCAGTGTCGCACTAGTTCGCCCCGAAAACTGTTAGTTTCGCACTGAGATGTTTCACGGGTTGGCACTCGGGTTGACCAATACAACTATACTGAACTGTCAAGTTCCGAATATTATTTTGGAAAATCTAAAAATAAAGACTATGAAAATGGAAAACCTGCTGCTTTTGCTTTTGTATTATTGGAAGCGTAATCCAATTCGGATTCTGATTTTGAAGAGTATATTCGAGTAGACGGCATTAAGCTACGTGTGCTTTCATAGGGAGGTGGAAATAATGATGGATATTCAGGTGGAATAAATTTCAAAATCAAAATTATGAATGCAAATTTACTTTAACGTATCGAATATTTATTTTATGTGATTAAATAAGAGGATTTTTCCGATATCGCAGAAACATATTGAACGAAAACTGTGTCTAATGATGATTTTATATTATAATAGTAATTATTTGTGGAACAAACAGGAAATGCATCGACAAATGGTTAAGTGAGTGTCAGAACTACAATATGAAGTACAAATTTTCATTCAAACTTTTATATGTTTACACTGCACTTGGCCCTTCTGATCTGATGGAGAACAATTTACCTCCCAAGCACTAATATCACCACCAGACGTCGACACTGTACATTTGCCGTCGTAAATATAAACAAATCAGACTAAAGGGTGTGTCACATCAAATTGCATCACGGAAAAAACGCTGTAGAAATTCGCCCAGTAGACCGATCCTTTTGAAAATTTTAGACAGTAAAATAAAAACTATTAAACAACTTTTGGCATTTTCTTTTTATTCATACTTCGAGCCCAAGCCCGTATGCTCGCACCTTCCTCTTTACCCCGTCCATAAGGTTCTGTACAACGTCAGGTTGTAGTTTTTTTTGAACAGAAATCCATTATCTCTTGAAGTCCGCCTCCGATTTGACAACTTTTGGGTTCTTCCGGAGGGCCTGCTTCATAATCGCCCAATATTTCTCTATTGGGCGAAGCTCCGGCGCGTTGGGCGGGTTCATTTCCTTTGGCACGAAGGTGACCCCGTTGGCTTCATACCACTCCAACACGTCCTTTGAATAGTGGCACGATGCGAGATCCGGCCAGAAGATGGTCGGGCCCTCGTGCTGCTTCAATAGTGGTAGTAAGCGCTTCTGTAGGCACTCCTTAAGGTAAACCTGCCCGTTTACCGTGCCGGTCATCACGAAGGGGGCGCTCCGCTTTCCGCAAGAGCAGATCGCTTGCCACACCATGTACTTTTTGGCAAACTTGGATAGTTTCTGCTTGCGAATCTCCTCCGGAACGCTGAATTTGTCCTCTGCGGAGAAGAACAACAGGCCCGGCAGCTGACGAAAGTCCGCTTTAACGTAGGTTTCGTCGTCCATTACCAGGCAATGCGGCTTCGTCAGCATTTCGGTGTACAGCTTCCGGGCTCGCGTCTTCCCCACCATGTTTTGCCTTTCGTCGCGGTTAGGAGCCTTCTGAACCTTGTATGTATGTATATAATTCCTAAAAATTAAATTTCTACAGTGTTTTTTCCGTGATGCAATTTGATGTGACACACCCTTTATATAACGTACACCAACAAACCAACGCATTCGTGAAACTGAAAACGTTTTTTTATTACAGAGTCAGTTTGGCACTGACTCAGTTTTAAAAACGAATTCGCTATTATGAGATCGAGTGTTATCCGCAAATATGGATATCGAACAGAAACGTAGTGCTGTAATTGCCTTGTTCCTAGCTGGGAAATGTCAGAAATATACATAGTTCGTGAGCTGTCTGCTATTCCTGTGTGCAGAAGTTTTGTACACCGTACAGTTCAAAGACAACTGGAGACCGGATGTACCAAAAAACGATATGGTGGGGGACGTCAAGCTACTGTGGAGACACCTGCCATGGTGAAGATCGTCGAAAAGCGCCTTAAGAGAAATCCTCGAAGTAGTGCCACTAAATTGGCGAAGGATCTCAAAATATCGGATCGAAGTCTCCGTCGGATCCTGAAAGACAGACCAAACCTCACAAGATCCAAAAGGTTCAAGACCTTTCGATGAGGCAAAAACAAGAACGGGTAAAAATAGCGAAAGCGCTGTTGAAGAGGGCCGCGGAAGGAAGGTTGGAGAATATCGTGTTCACCGACGGGAAACTCTTCACCGTATATAGCATAAGCAGAACGACAATGTTTGGTTGCCAGAAAGATCGCGAACCCATGCTGAGAACGGCGACCAGGCGTCAGAAACCTGCATCGGTGATGGTTTGGGCCGGAATCACCCGTGATGGCCGGACTCCGCTGGTTTTTGTCCCTGAAGGAGTGAAGATCAACCAAAATACGTATCGGGAACTAGTTCTACAGAATGTCGTCGAACCGTGGGCACGTCGTCATTTTGGTTCCAGAGGTTGGGTTTTCCAGTAAGACTCGGCACCGGCGCACAAAGCGAAGAAAACCCAACTTTGTATTGCAGAGCATTTTCCAGGGTTCATTGCGAGTTCGGAGTGGCCGGCGAGTTCGCCGGACCTGAGCCCTATGGACTTTGCTTTCTGGAGTATGTTGGAAGCCTAAGTCTGCTCTAATAAACATGAAAGTTTGGAAGCCCTGAAGCGACATCTGACGACAGCCTGGGATAAAATACCACAAGAGCATCTGCGGGTCTCTTACGATGCGTTCCTCGATCGTCTGCGGCAAGTGGTTAAACTCAAGGGCGAACAGGTTGAATTGTACCAGTGAATTTTTAAAAAGTGATTTATTTTGAAGCAAAATTGAATAAATTTGAAATAAATTTTGTTTGCTTCGATCAATTTATCTGTTTGTTTCAATGTAGCACTTCAATTGCCGGACCCTGTAACTATCCTGATTGCTATGATTCAAATCCTAAATGTAACAACAGGTATATTCTAATTTTACGAAACCTAACAGGTCCTTATTTCAAAGATGGTGGTGGTGGAAGGATGGTATGAGGGTGCATGTATGAGCAATTTGATGTTCATCGATGGTGTATTGGATCAGAATGTTTTCTTGAACATCATGAAGGAAAATATGAAGCAAAGTATCAACAGAATGGGATGGAATCGAGGATTCAAATTTTGCCAAGACGATGATCCAGAGCTCATTGCATATAAAGTTCGCAAATGGTTACATTACAATTACTCAAAAGATATTGATATTCCTCTACAATCTTCCGAACTCAATCCGAGTAAAAAACTAAGGAAGTTATCTGTGTAGGAAATTTAGAAACCATTAACTTTCTGAAAATAGCGATTTTAAAAACCACTTGATGAATATTTCTTCCGAATTTACCAAAAAAATCGTAGATAAAGCAAAAGACAGCTTAAGATAGTTTCAATGATACCATACTGATGATGGAATTCGAAAATTGGCCAACGTCTTCGACATCGAGTTGAGATTCCAACCAGCGTACGATTATGAGTTTGAGTCAATTTACATGCAGTAGCAAATACATTCGCTATTTGTAGTGAAATAAAAACCATTATTCTGAAAACCGATAGCAAACCTTTTAACTCTCATATGGCACTATGACTTTATCTAAATGGAACGTTCCGAAAGCTTGTTTTCGACTTTCAAACGTAGGAAAAAGAGATCTGCATGGTGGAGTACGATTACGGGTTTGAGTCACTGTATGTAATGCGGCATTCTATAGGGTGGCCACAGCCTCTCAATGATGCGAAAGTTTGCAGGGCAAAGACACATTTACTTGTTCGAGCCTTCAACGAAAGTGGGTCGCTTTTATTTGACCGCTGTTCGTCATTTGTTCCGTTCAGATCACGGTGCGAATAGCGATAAACACTTTCTCTATGGAATGATATGAGCAGATTGGCCATGGAAGGTGGTACCAACGAATGCATAGAAGAATTAGAACAGAGATCATGTCAGGCCGGAATTGTTTGGTTGTACTGATATTTTCTCGATTTATATTAAAACGTATTTTATCACATTCTAACTTATTGACATTTAGATTATTGTGATTATATTCACAAATGCGACGTAGAAAATACACTTTTGGATTTTGGAAACCTAGCGCACCAAGATGAATGTAATTTCTAATGAAAGACAAGGGACAGAAATACGCTTCCTCTATTCGAAATCTTCAATAATACTCTCTAGATATGCATCATGAAATGCATTCCTAGGCTTCTGATAGAACATAAATAACAAACTGACCAAGTTCCTATTGCCCATTTCCAGCCGCGTACAAAACCACAACTATCCTGCTGGACGGCAAACGCGTCAAACTGCAGGTATGGGACACATCCGGCCAGGGCCGGTTTTGCACCATCATTCGGTCGTATTCCCGGGGAGCACAGGGCATCATTCTGGTGTACGACATCACCAACAAGTGGAGCTTCGACGGGTTGAGTCGTTGGCTGAAGGAGGTGGAGGAACACGCCCCGGGCGTTCCCAAGGTGCTCGTGGGTAACCGACTGCATCTGGCCTTCAAACGACAGGTGGCGGCCCGACAGGCCGAACTTTACGCCTCCCGGAATAAGATGGCGTGCTTCGAGATTTCCCCCCTGTGCGATTTCAACATTCGCGAGTCGTTCTGCGAGTTGGCTCGCATGGCCCTGCATCGGAACGGGATGGAGCGGATCTGGCGCTCGAACAAGGTGCTCTCGCTGCAGGAACTGTGCTGCCGGACGATCGTCCGGAGGACGAGCGTGTACGCGATCGACAGTCTGCCGCTTCCGCCGTCGGTTAAATCCTACCTAAAATCGTACGCCCTCACGTCCTCCCAGTGTCTCAGCACGGCGGTCCTGCACCACAACACGGCACCCGCCTCGAACGCGAAGAACCTCAAGTGCAAAACACCCACCGGTCATCTCAAGCTGCATCGAAGTAACCACGGGCTGGGAAGTGTTAGCAGTGGCATGCGGAACAGTTGCGTGATATCCTGATTGTCGTCGATCGTAGCGTCTCTGCGGCGCATCTTCATCAGACGGAGACGACGATCGAGGTCCAGCGGGAGGGATGGCGGAGGTGGCGGCAGCAGTAGCAGCAGACGCAGTAGTCAGAGCACCGCTGCTTTCGTTGGCATCGGTTCCAGCAGCGTAAACCGCAGCGGTAGGGGCGGTCACAGTAGTTGTTGTTTTTAATTTTTTTATATGATTACTAGCTTTATTTTGCTTATTTTTTTTTTATTTCATTTTTCTTGATCTGTGCGAGAAAGTTATGATGTGTGTATACAATGAATGATAATCACTGATTTCGGATTCCAGTTTATATCGAAGAATAGGATGCTTTTTGTGCTCTAAAGTGTTGTGTTTCTTTTTTTTTGTCAGTCGACTGAGGTTTCCTGCGCAATGAATTTCTGTTAAATTTTTTCAAATTATTTAACATAATTAGTTGGGAAGTAAATCACATTTGTGGGAATCTCAAATTTTGGGTGCGGTGTCAAATGTCAATGCCAACCAGTGCTTGGAAATATCTGTTTCACAACAATATTTTCAGCCAAATTTCAGACCACATTCGATCATTACACCATTGACACATTTCGCGCCAACTCGACCAGATGTTGGCATGACACTCTCAGAACTAAATGAAACTTTCTGGACGTGAAGACCTTACCTAATTAAGCAACTTGGCATACTTAGTTTTCCAAAAATGTATCTAGACTAACATATAGAAAGGGCCAAATATTTTTGACAATTTTCTTATATTTTTTTTGCTCGAAAATGGTAAGTCCTACAAAAAGTGATCCATGGAAGAGTTTTAGGAAAATAATTGAATTTTCAGAAAAAAAATACTGAAAAAAACATTTTTTGAAATCCTACACTGAAACAAATCGTTTTTAAAAACTAAAAGTCGTCGTCATCTCAGATTTTGATGAAATGGTAGATAAATATATGCCCTACAACTCTTCCATACATTGCGGATTGTGCATATTTAAAACAAAAAAGTTTTTCTAACAAAAACTTTTTCAATATTTTCTTGAAATTAAGTTTATTTCTTCCTTCAGTGCAGAAAGCCAACCCAAAATAACAAAAAATAAATAATAATAATAAAAATGTTGAATGAGTGTTTTAAAGGTCTTTATTTCAAATCAAATGTAATACAACTTATGAAATTTTGTGACATTAAATTCATTTTTAGTTCATCTGATCTTATACCATGTTCATGTCAACTTATATTCTAAGAGATGCAATCATCATGTATTTCCTATTTTTTTTCTTTTTATCTAACATTCTGAAGATTTTGGGATCATCTACTGAATTTGAAAACCTTTCAGCTGCGATTTTATTTTCATCTACAGGAATAAAGCAATGACGTTTTTGTGTCCCCGATATTGTTTTCGCGTGATAACCCTGTGTAGCATTTTGAATAATGAATGAATAATTTTCTGAAAAAAACTCAAATTACTATTATCTCTTTTTGCGTCAAAGATTTTTTTTTAAATTTCGCATCAGAGCAGACTGCTGCTTGTAAATAAAGTTATGCTCTATGAGGTTGTCTACTTTATCAACAAAATACGGCACAAATTCATCGAATGGTTGTAAAATTGTTGAATTGATGATTTGGAAACACAACCCAAACAGCACTAGAGCTTTATGATTGGGCAGTTATGACAAGTTTTATTACATTTGATTTGAAATAAAGACCTTTAAAACACTAATTCAACATTTTTATTATTATTATTTATTTTTTGTTATTTTGGGCTGGCTTTCTGCACTGAAGGAAGAAAGAAACTTACTTTCAATAAAATATTGGAAAAGTTTTTGTTAGAAAAACTTTTTTTGTCTTAAATATCGTCGCAGTCGCAGTGTATGGAAGAGGTGTAGGGCACATATTTATCTACCATTTATATACAATTTCATCAAAATCTGAGATGACCATTTTGAGGAAATCGACTCTTAGATTTTAAAAATGATTTTTTTCAGTTTTTTTTTCTGAAAATTCAATTATTTTCCTAAAATTATTCCATAGATTACGTTTTTCTAGGACTTACCATTTTCGAGAAAAAAAAATTATATAAAAAATGGTCAAAAATATATGTTCCATATGTTAGTCTAGATAAATTTTCGGAAAATTAGTATGCCAAGTTTCTTAATTAGCCCTAGGCGCCTATGTAATACCAGGTGAAACAATCATATGAACTGCACTTTCAGCCATATAGAAATTGTTGTCGGTATTGTTTACAGATGATGTTGCTTCACCTGTTATCCATTTATATAAGCGCCTTGGGTAAGCCCAAGGCGCCTCTATATATACCAGGTGAAACAATTATATGAAATGCACTTTCAGCCATATTGGAATTGCTGTCGGTATTGTTTACAAACAGCTGCCGGCGGCTCTCTAGAAACTGCCACGACGCTTATTCGAACGATGCCTACTATGTTCGGCTTTCGCAAATTTATGTGAAAAAGAAGAGATGATTTTGTAGAATTTCATTCTCATCCAGTTCATCCACTACTCTCGCATGTGAAAATGCAAAAATGGCGTATCCTAGCAATGACGAAACAAACAGCTCCCGCTCCACAAACCGTAATCCCCTTCTTATTGAAGTGATGATGTTGCTTCACCTGTTATACATTTATACAAGCGCCTTGGGTAAGCCAAGCCTCACAGTCACAGAAAGCCACGCACAGTTGAGTTCAGTTCAGTTTCGTTCATTCTTTCTTTCGTTCCGGTCTGCGTTCACGGAATGTGAGCAATAGGAAATATCCCTAGTTTTGTCATTCATTGATACTAATATACAAGTTCATTCAATATCAACATCGTTCTCGGACACTGGTGAAACGGTGAAATTGGTTGAGGAAGATGAGGAAAGACAGAAAATTCATAATAGTGGCAACAAATTAGGATAGCGTTGCGGAGTATGATGGAGTCGACAATGTAGGCGTTTTTAAATTGTTCAAGCAAGCAAGGTTTCGGTCTCAGTTAAAATGCTTCCATTTACATAGTGAATATGCAATTACAATACCACTTGTCAGAAATGTATCAAAAGACTACAATTCCGATGTGAAAAAGTATCGGTTTGACTCAAATTTCGGACACTTCATTTCAAAAACTAAATTAATTGAACATCAATGTTGTTTGTATACCTATAAATGTTGTTATACTGAAGGGTATATCCT
Source organism: Toxorhynchites rutilus septentrionalis (assembly GCF_029784135.1). NCBI lineage: Eukaryota > Metazoa > Arthropoda > Insecta > Diptera > Culicidae > Toxorhynchites > Toxorhynchites rutilus. The sequence continues at coordinate 164,881,463 of NC_073744.1, forward strand.
AAAAAATATCGGGGTTTGCAATATTCAATTATTTATAACATTGATGTTCCATAAATTAAGTTTTTTTAAATAAAGTGTTCGGAATTTGAGTCAATACGGTATAGGTATATTTTGATCTATGATGAAAATTAAACACAAATAAAGTCAAAAAAGAACAGAGCTGCAAGATCATGTATTAAAAAAAATGAAATAGTCCAAGACACGACCGCATTGGGAATAATTCCAGCTTTTTTTCGCGAACGGGTTAGACTGTATTATAGGAATGACGGATGAAATTGTCAACATCCAGCTTTGGGTGACGATGTTTGAATTTGCTACTCGGATCGATTTTTCAGAATGCTTCCTCGCCGTCCAACCCAGCAAACATTAAATCGTATAATTTTGCACATGATAAGTTACATATAAATTCGTATCAAATCACAATCGCATAAAATATCAATCAAAATATCGATCATATATATCTAAAATCGCATAAAATGCAAAAACACGATTTTCCATATATTTGCTGAATTGAGTGGTAACATTGTCGGATCAAATCGCATATCAGTCCGAAAAACATCGTATATCGTTATATACGGCTTTATATGCGTACGAAATATGACATATACGTATATCGCCTCCACTTTTGCGTGTATATGCTAGTTATATGCATCATATATCATCCAAATGTGTCTTGGTTGTATGTATATCGCCTCCAATTAAAGTTATTCATACGACTTAATGTTTGCTGGGAAGCCTCTGCAATCCCAAGTTGTTTTGGTGAATGTGCGTGCGCCTCTTGCTCTTTTGCTGTCAATAGATCAGGCCATTTCCGCTTGCACCACCGATTTGTGTTGCGATTTCGGAGTAACTTCAAAAATAACTGAATTAGAACAGTGCCTTGCTGAATGAGAAAATCACACACTTATCGGGATATTGAAATGGAACAGTCACAACATTCCTGACAATTCAATGGCAATGAATAAATGAGAATGAATTCTCATGACTCGAACTTTAAGGAATGCTCAGATCAAGGCACCTAGAAGTATATCCTAAGGTAAGGCCGTTTCGTCACTAAGTTGGTTAGGGGAACGGTATATGGTATAACAGTACGGAAGAAAGTAGAAGGGGAATTATTTACTTGTAGCGTGAAAGAGACAGACTGATCACGAGCGAGCTTCGGCACTAGCGTATTGTGTTTTGTTTACAAACAAAACACAGTAGACTACCAAGATGGCTGAAGAGTGGTTTTAGCAAGTTGGCCCACTTTAGGATATACTTCTAGGCGCCTTGGCTCAGATAGCACAGAATGAATATAAAAGAACACAGTTGTAAATTTGTTTGACGTCGAATGAATGACAGCAGCATTGACAAGAAAAATAAACGCGTTACACTGATAAAAATCTATTTTCAATATTACTTAACAAGCTCAATATTTCCAAACCCTGATGCCAACTCAAAAAAAATCTCCCGCTCGGAATTCCACCCATTACTTTTTCTCTTTCGTTGCGCAAGGATTTAAGTAACGCAAAAGCATTTTAGTATGTAAGGGGGGAAATAAAAACGCGGAATCGAAACAAGCATAACAAAAAAACTGCAAGTAAATGTGTAAAACTCATCTGATTATTATATATCGATAAAAATACCAAATACTAATTTTATACATTTATCCTAAATTATGACGTATAATCGTAAAATATATACAATGAAAAACACACAAAAACACTAAAAACAAAAACCTTGTATACATTTTCTCCTTCAAGTGGGTACTAATGTCGAGTAATGGATAATTTTAATATTATTTCTAGATGTGTAAGCTCCTTTGTAACAACACTTTTTTGAAAAACAAACAAAAAAAACAATACAAATCAGATACAAATCGTGAAACCAGAAAAGGCTATCGAATAACGTCCAATATAAGGTAACTCTCACACCTCGTGCAGTTTTTCCCTCACGCTCCTAAAAACAACAAAAAAAAGCTAAACAAAATACAGTTGCCATAATGTTAGAACAACTAGTTGATTGAATTCTCTTGTGGTTAAGAGAGCGCAGTGGTCTGAAAGTGACGCGGAGTGTAATCTCTATAAAACGTATACAAACAAACATACACTACACACACTCTCACTTATATACAAACACACACACAAACATCCAGTTTTAACCTGTGTCAATCGATGCGCGCGTGTGGGTGGTCTGTGCATTAAGCGAATGAGGAAGGCATAAGACTGCAACAGCTTTGCGGAGGTGTTTGTTCGCGGTAAGCCGGCAAAAACAATCTTAACAATCAATATCGATCCGTCTTCTGTACATTTCATTGTAATGCTCACGTCTAGAGTCAACCATAGTATCACATCGTAAGCACACACACACACCCTCTCTTCCCACAACAATGTCCAACCATCATTTGTGCGGTTCAAGGACGAGGAAAGGCCCTGATCTGAACGCGTAAGCAAACCTTCGGTTGTTACTAGTTTTTAGTTTTTGCTAAGTCGAGCGATGATCGCGATGAGAGAGTGAGTGAGCTCGATTTTTGTATGATAATAATTATAATAATAATCATATATTAAGCGCTAACAAAGTTTTGCGACAGTAGCAACCAATAAAACAAAAACAAGAACAAAATGACAAAATTATATTATACAGATACGGCGGCGATATTATGCAAAACACAAAACAAAAAACAAACAGAATTTTCAAATCATTCGTCGGCGTTTTGTTGGTGTTTTTTTCCGAAATCCTTGCAAAGTACTGTCTGCCTTCTAGAGAGAAGGAATTGTCTCTGTCTATTGTGTGCAAAATATTTAGTTGTCCCAGATACATATTGGCGTGTATTTGCGAAAAAAAACTCGATCAATCGATAAAAAAAATGCGATCAATTAAAAAAAAATTCTGATTGTCTTTGGCAAGGACTTTGTCGGTAAATGAACGATGACGGCGAACCGCTCCCTACGAAACGATGAGTAAAGGTACGCTGGATCTTTGTCTGATCATAGACACATTGGGCCTTATTCCAGAAAACGAGACGAGCAGACGAGCGCTCGTCTCGTTTGTTTTCATATTCCAGAAGCCGAGCTCGACTAAAAACAGACGAGTAGCTCGTCTGGTTCGACGACCGTTTGGCCGCGTTCGCCAATGAATCAGTCGAATCGTCTAGTTTGTTTGATGTGTTTGTTCACCTTGTCGATTGAAAGCATCGGTATTCTTCTGCTCCGCCTTTATGTTCAAAAATGGTTCCACGGCTAAACTAGTATTGTATAAGCAATGTATGTTTTCAACTGCAACCATCAAATTCAATTCAGTAATTGCAAGATTTTACAGATTTTCAAATGGGCCTCTTCCAAACAACACAACCAAATGTCAACATTGAACTCATATCCAGGGATGCTAGATGACTGTTTTGACGTAGGACTACGTCTAACCGGAAGATATAGGGGGTGAAATGGAAATCTAGGCACTGAACAAGTAGGAAAAAATGCAAGATTTGGAACGTTTATAACTCGAGCATTTCTCAATAGATCGCAAAGGTTTTTGCATCAATTGATAGGAAATATATCTACGCATCTATCATAACGAATAACATTTCATTTTTCTTGAGATAAATAATTGAATAATTGTGAAATATCAAGCATTGTCCAAATGCACTATGTGCCCATTTTTGATTGGTCCATTTTGTGCTCCTCAAATCGTACCGACCAAAACGGGCAACCAGAGCAGCAACAAAATAGAATGAAGCACGATTGGAAAGGGAAAAGAAAAAAAAAGAACGAAACATTGGTCGCAGTCTCACACATGCGTAATTCTCGAGCCAGCCAGTCAGCTTAAAAATCCCCGCTCCGCTGCAGTAACGATCATTCTCATTCAAACCGTACACCACATCGGTTCGCATCACAACACATCAACAAACCAAACCAAGCAGCCAAATCTGGACATGGCAAAGGAGGAAAAATTAAGGGAAAGGCAAAACCCGCTCGAATCGTGTCGGTCTGGAGTTCCCCGCAAGGGTAGCTAGGCCGAGTGCATTAGTACCAGTGCACCAGTCCACCAAGCCGGCGTTATATAGTTTCGGTCGCCGAAGTGATCGAGTTAGCTGCCAAAGCTGCTCGCGCCGAAAACAAAACCCGCATTCGGAACAGAACACATTCGGTTCGGTGGACATCAAGTCAACAGGCAGTTGCAGCGAGTGGTGAGTGGCAAACGCAATCGCAAAACGGCAGCTGGTAGCAGAAGAAAATAGTTTGTTCTTTATACAATCTGCTTTGGTGGCAAATCCAGAACAAGGCGGCATCGAGGGCGTTCGAAATGGTTTTTTTTAAAACCACGAGTACTAAGTTTTCTAAATTGGAACCATTCCATAAAACAAGGCGCTTATCAGGGCCATTAAACCTTTCAAAAAAGAGTTTACGAAATACAGTTTAATGCTTTCTACAACAATATCCAAAATAATAATAAAACACAAATTGATTTTTTCATAATTTGTTTGCCAGGATATGATGAGTATGTGAATTTGGCAGTTGTTCTGAGCTTATTGATAGCATAGGGGACTTTCCTGATTATTCAATTTACACCAATTCTTAAATTGTTTCCAGATTGAAAGTACAGTAATTTACAATTAGTTCGATATTTAGCTAATTGGACGGACATGTAATGCGACTTATTTAGTTGGACATTTTTGTAAACATAGAGATCCAAATTATGACCCCACATTGAAAGTCGACACTGTACCACTGTCATCGCAAATGTTCAATCAAGGGTTAAAATCGCCTCCAAGCGACACTGAGTGGTGCTTCGGCACGTCGCATTGAATGTAATTTACTGTAAAATATGTCACAAAGCTGGATGGAAAAAAAATTTCCAACTGTGAAAGCTGTGGCGAGTGGCAACAAATCGCTAAACAGGAAGGTTTAGCCGAACAAGATGGGGATATCGAGTGATAACAAAACAATAAACTCTTTAGATTGGAGATAATTTTGTGATCCTGAAAAGGACCGTTTTTAGCCTGCATGTGAATCCAACGAGCGAACAAATCGTAATGAATGTATTTTTCATGTTTCATGTTTCTTTGTCTTTAAGAGGCTTTAAACTTTGCAGTTCATTCGCCTCCAATGTATTTTTTTGCCATCGCTGCCTTTTAACGCTCATTCGTTCGTCTCGTTGGACTCGTCCCTTTGGCTGAGTCTGCCGATTTGTCTCTATCCTGTGAGCGTGTACCGCTAGAGTATAAAACGCGCGGATCCAAAAAAAATATCTCATTTTCTTTCAAACCGTAAACCAGTGTGGTTGTACGGCATCGTTTAACATCGCATCGCATCACATCATAAAATGAAAACAAGCAGCAACGTGGACGTGTTGACGTAACAAAGGAGGACAAGTTAAGGGAAAGGCAAAGTCTCACTCGAACCGTGCATGTTTCCAGTTCCCTGTTGGTCGCATTCATTGATTGCTCCGCAAGGGTAACTAGGCCGAACGGATTGGTGCCGGAGCACCAGTATACCTAACAGCGGTTATAGAGTTTCGACCGTCGGAGTGCTCGAGTTGGCTTGCAAAGCTGCTCACGACAATCAGAAAACACGCATCAAGAACAGAGCAGCTTCGGTTCGGCGCTCATCAAGGCAACAACTAGTTTCAGCGAGTGGCAAACGCAATCGCAAAACGGCAGCAGGTAGAAGAAAGAAAAAGTTTGTTTATACAGACCGCTTTGGTGGCAAAACCAGCCACCGTAAAACACGGCGCTTTACAGGGCCATTAATCCATTCAAAAAAGAGTTATTAAAAGTTTTTCACAATACCAATGCATTCTAAAGTGACATAATATGACATATAATATAAACTGTTTTGTTTTGTTTATGCTTGTTTTTGAACTGGTTGGGGTTTTTTAAATTGATCATTTAGTTTTCACAAACCCATGTATGGTTTCCGAATTAAAAGTGGCTTCAAATTACAACACATTGTATGCAGGATGGCATTAACGAATTTTCTCGGTAGCAAGAACTGCTTTCTTTAGTTGATAAACGATGTTGAAAATTGACTGACGTTACATCTGCATTGCATAGAGAAATAACTAAGGAGCAACACGATGAGCTATGTATTTCCTGCTGCTCTGTTCTTATTTTAAAGGACTTTAATCCGAAGGTCATCCGTCCCTGTATTGGTTTTTCAGAACACTTATAGCTCGTTTATTTCTCGACAGATCGTAGAGTTCGTCTCCAAAACCTCAGTTCTTTTTCATTTTTATTTACTTTTATTTACTTTGTTGTTTGCGGAGACTACAAATCTTACAATTCATTCGTCTTAAGGTACGGTAATGTGCTCAATAGTGAAATATATGATATTGAACGAGCTGATGACCACCTGTGCATTCCCTATCACAGCCATCATTTTGATTGTACGATATGTGTATACGCCGAAAGATGCCCGACGTTGAACATTTAATAAGTACAAAGCCTTCAGAAAAAAAATCAAGAATCAAGTTTGTAAAAAAAACGCAAAAACACAACACCAAAGGTTCTTTTCAGAACCCCCAACATGTTCATAAAGAGTCAACAGTAAACTAATCCATTTTTCAGGTAGATAGGTAGGAATTCACGTAGAAGAAGAAAATAAAACAATATATTTAAAATATATATTTAGCAAAAGCTGTCCGCTTTGTATAGTCCTACGTCACTCCGGTTATGTCACCGACATTACCCACCCGTCTTTTTTTAATATATTAACACGACACGAAAAGGGTCTTCATATATTGAACAAAAATGAGTAATTCAAAACAACTACTTGTGGAGCCGATCTGGCGTGGAGGTAACATCCATACTTCTCACGCTCAAGATCACGAGTTCAATTCTCACTCCCGACATTCTTCCAAAATGGAAGGTAAAAGTGACGAACCAGCCAGAAGCGTTGAAAGTCACTATAATACAGAAAAAAAAAAACAACTACTTTATTGGAAATACATATATATAGATTTAAAACTTTCCTTGATATACGTTGATTCTTTTTGGTTATGTTTTTTAAATATTTTGGCACTGAGAAAAGAGTATCGATTGATCAATTTTAAACCTGTTTGTTGTTTTTCTCAAAACAACAACATGTCTTCTCATCTGACATCACTGATCATACCGAGAAAAACTGACTGAAGTCTCTCCAGTCTACCAAATGAAACATTTCAATGAAACTCGTGTACTGGAATGGGATATTTTGCTCGTCTCGACAGTGACTGAAGCCGAGACGAGACGAGACGAATTGCTCGTCTCGTTTTCTGGAATAGGGCCCATTATTTTTGAATGGCATGGTGGCTTGGCAGTATAGAGAGGGTACACGATAAAAAAAATCTAGGAACGATATCCACTTGAACTTGAGTCAAAAATTCTCAATACAAGGATAAGGTCCGTTCAACAGCATGATTCAACTTCAAAAGAATTAAACGATTCTGTCCAAGAAAGGTTCCTTGTTGGAACAAAAGACTCGAGCGGCTTCGCAAAACAGCGCGGAAACTGTTCAACAGAGCTAAAATTACTTCGCATTGGTCTCAACATACAGGAGCCGAATATAGCAGAGAACTAAGATGATTCAAACGAAAATCCTAGGTAAATAACAAAAGCAGTGAAATCACCCCAATCGTTGCAAAACTCAGTAAGCCTCTTGCAAAAAACTACTCGAACGCTTTGAACAACGGTTCGTTCATAAAATCTCCTTCGGAAGTATAACACTTACTGATGAAGACTCACTTCCCAGGATTTACATCTGTTCATTCTGATACCAGTCTTAGCTGTAATCGTGACATAGAATGCTCTTGAAGGTCCTGGACCTGGAAGTGCAAAGGAGGTCGCAAATACAGGGTTTTCCAACTTTCAATTTCGAAAGTAAATTGAAATAAAACACACTTAGAATTCGAATTTCGATGAAACTTTTATTTCAAATTAAGTTTGGTTTAAAATTAATTTCAAATTAAGTTTGGTTTATGCCATTATGTGTGAAATACAACATCATTCAAATGTCCACCTAGGGTTTCCTCGCACACCTTGATCCGGAACAGGTAATTTTCGATGACTTTTCGGCACATATGGGGCGGTATCTCGGTCATAACTTCACGAATGTTGTCTTTCAAATGTTCAAGAGTTTGCGGAGAGTTGGCATAGACACGGTCTTTCGCATAACCCCACAAAAAAAAGTCTAGTGGGTTTAAAACGCATGATCATGATCTGGATCTTCGCAATATGGCCATGTTCGGTCGTGTTGTGTGGCTCGTGGCGCCGTCCTGCTGAAACCACATGTCATCCGTATCCATATCTTCAATTTGTGGCAAAAAAAATCGGTTAACATGCGGCCATAGCGCTCACCATTCACAGTTACCGTCTCGCTGTCCTCATTTTCAAAGAAATATGGCCCGATGACTCCACCAGACCATAATGCGCGCCGAACAGTGACTTTTGGCGGATGCAATGGCCTCTCAACAATCACGTGTGGATTTTCTGAGCCCCATATACGGAAATTTTGGGTGTTCACATAGCCACCGAGCTCCAAATGTGCCTCATCGCTGAAGGAAATTTGATGCGAAAATTCAGCATTTTGCTGCTGTTGTTCATTCACCCAATCGACGTATGCCCGACGTATTACATGGTCACCACGCTCTAATTTTTGTACCAGTTGGACTTTATATGGATGTAGGTGCAAGTCCAAATGCAAAATTCGCCACAATGATGTGTTTGACAAGCCCAATTGCTGAGCACGCCGTGGAATCGAAACATTCGGGTCATCCTCCACACTGGCAGCAACAGCAGCAATATTTTCGGCCGAACGCACATTACGATGATGCACAGGTTTCACAATATCCGCTACGGATCCAGTTTGTTCGAATTTACGCACTACATTAGCGATTGTGTGCTCTGTAGGCCGTCTATGACGACCAAAATCCGTCCGTAATGCTCGAAAAACATTTGCCGGGTTTTCATAATTTTTATAGTATAATTTAACAAAATTACCACGTTGTGCGATGCTGAAACGATCCATACTGTAAAATGGCAGACATTCAACTAACGATATGACGCTTTGGTTGACAGCTATGTCAAACGGTTGTCAGGGCTGTATACTTTCGGAAGCCCGAAATGGAAAACCCTGTATATTAGTTGCTGTATTGGTTTTCACGAGAGTACAAAATGCGTTGAGATCCTTTCAACCATACAAATCCGCAGGAGTAGATGGGATTTTGCCAGCCATGGTTCAAAAAGGAGAATACACACGCTTTGGGCAAAAATTGGAAAATCTCTTTCGTCAAACGAAACTGCATTATGTGCGTTTCTTGACATCGAAGGTGCTTTCGATAATGCTTCTTATCTGTCATAGGCACAGAAGACAGTTTGCACGAGACAACACAAATAGACAAATCTCCTCGGAGCTGGACGGGTCGTCGATATATGTGATTGCAACAAAAGGTTGCCCCGCAAGGAGGGGTCCTCTCCTTTGGTCGCTAGTGGTTGACGACCTTCTAGGAAGCTTGGAGGCATAGGTATCGAAATCGTGGGTTTTGCTGACGACCTCGTCATAATGGTACTTGGCAAGTTCGACGACATAATATCGAGCAGGATGCAGATGGTCTTAAACCTTATACGAACTGTAATGAACTAAGACTCAATCATCAGTAAGGTCAATATTGCCCTATGAGCATGTTCTAAAATGATGCGAAGAACATTGGGCCTTAATCCTAAAATGGTTATGTGGGTCTACACTGCCATTGTGCGGCGTAGGATAACCTTTGCCTCAGTAGTTAGTGCTCATCTTCCGAGCCGTGCAGACATATTTTGTTAGCGCTGATTTACGAAAGTTGTTCACGGGCCATTAGAAGATTTTCGCGTACCAATTTCCGAACATTGTGATATCTCGCCCTTCGCGTGTTCTTACAGTGCGTGAGGACCAGAGTGCGATGGAACAGGATACCGGAGCGCATTACCATGCAGCAACTTGCGTGAAATCGAGACAATGGAGGGCTTAAACTGCAATTGCCATCATTGAAGTGCAGAGTCACTCGTCATCTCAAAGAGATAGAATCCATACCGTTCTACAAGTCATACCTTTTTAATAACATAGCAATTCATCCTTCAGAGATACCTTGCCTGAGAATTTTGTTTCAGGTGATTCCTACACTGCCTAATCAAATTCTACAGAACCCAACATCCGATCAAGTTCATCATCTGGCTATCGAGGCGATCGCTCCACCAAAAGTGGAAATAAATTCACCATCTGAAAATTGGCCTAGCATATGAAAAAACATTGCAAAATGTTGCATAACTACATCAATATTACTATTGCACCGCATGGAAACAACAACAATGACAATACTTGTAAGTATTAAATATCATACTTCATGTAATTTATTATTGCCTCAGTGGAATCGCACCTCTAGACATCGTTAGTACAACGTAAACCAAGCGCCAAACAAGCGTTCGCCATAGCATGCATACAGAGCCATACATTGGTGATTTGAAGCTACTAGGAATATAAACAATTCTCATCATTCTGCGCTATTCTCAATAGATACGCCTCTATTAATATTACTGGACTCGAAAAAAGTTGCATTACTTTCTCATGCTCAAGATAAGCGCAGTTGTCTTCCTTAGTGGAGAAAGTTTAGCTACTGTCTAATTTTCTTATTTTCTTGGTGACTAAATAAATTAAGTAAACTTAATTTCAACAACAACAACAAGCTCCATTATGATAAAGATTAGCGCAAATGCAATCCTAGTTGAAAGTAGTTTTGCGACTGGCACGCGAACTCAAATAACTTATAACATTCTAGCCCGACATTCAAGATTCTTGGTATTCCCCAAATAATTTTGATTTCTATATAGGGGGGTCACTCTACGAAAAATGTAACGTTTATTAAGAGTTTTCAAATGCATACTACGCAGAATCGTTCTTACGATATATGGTATAATATATGCCATTAGACGGTAAATTTATCCAGCATTTTTTCGCCTGAGACATCAACAGTGGAAATAATAAAACAAGTGAGCAATTTAACAAAATAAAAGAGGTATATTTTGCGAGCGAATGCGAAAGTAAATCATGTATTATGCATTCTTTCTTTCAACTTCATTCCCATGAACGCAAGTGGCGCAAGTTGCAACACAAAATTGTGTGCAATAATTCGTTCTATCAAACAAATTGGCAAGACTCTATTCGAATTTAACATGTTGAAGTAATCAGATGCAAGATATCATGCATCACTCAAATTCCATGCAAGATTTCATCAAAGCAACGAGGAAAGTGTCACCCACACATTGATCGTTTGTTAATTTGGCCGGAAAATCAATTCAATTATCGAATTTTACTCGCTAACCTTTATTACACATATTCATAATTCTCAATGACTCAATTCCATCTGTGATAGATTGAGTAGTAGAACCAATACGACTTGATTGTGATAGTCTGCAAACGAACATTATTTCACCGAAAAAGCTACTGCTCCCGATGCCTTAGAATAAGACTAATAATAAAAATAAGACAAAGGAAAGAAATCATAATACCATAGCTATCCATTGGTGTTAGGTGTCTGTTAGGTGTCACACAGATATTCATTAATCATTTTCAGTTAGACTGTTGAACTTCCTGCCAGAAGCTTATTTTCTTTTTTTTTGTTCGTTACAAACCGTTTGACGGTTTTGAGTACATATAACAAACGGACCTTTTCAGAGCTACTATTTGGAGTTTCGAAAGAGTTAAACTAACAGATTTCTGAACAATTACATTTAAACAACCAAATGTTCTGAACAATCACAGTCCTACGTCAAACTTTCGTCCGTGTCTCTAGGCTCAGACCCTTCTACTTTTTGGCGCACAACCTTAACACCTACTTCCCCGTAGCGTCAATTCAATGCATTGAATGCAATGTCAAAGGTGTCAACGAAGCCTTTATGATGACGGAAAACAAACAATGTTAATTGCTTGGAAAAAGACCGAATATTTGCCTCAGCAGAGATTCATTACTGATACCCTAACGGAAATATTTTTCCCTCCCGCACTATTTTTACGTACGGGTTATTTCGATGGCTTGAAGCAACCAAACATATACACACTTATTTCCGTTTGGCGCTCTTTTCAACAGAAGCCATTTCTGTTGATATTTCCGGTCTAGATTAGCTTAGCTGTCATCTTCGGTGGAGATAGTTTTGTTACCGTCATGCGAAACCAAATCACAGACCAAATTCCAGAACATTTATTTTCTTGGTGAGCCGACGACTAGGCTGATGATTTCTCACACAACTGTGTAGCTCAGAACCTTAATTTAAAGGCGTCAGTTTGATGCAATTATTGCAATGCCAGAGACATCAGCGAATGAATAATTTGGTCGCGTCCACAGTTCAACCCGAAACGAAGGCATGTGATGACGCAAAACAAGAAAGAACGAGCGATGTTCATTGCTTTGAAAACAGAACGAGATTGAAAGTTTGCCTCAGCGAGATCCACTGTTTATACTCTAGGAAAATATTCCCCTTCGTTTTTCTTCTTTTCCTTTGTTCGCAGAGACTTTAAATTTTACGATTTCCCCTTCGTTGCTCGTCGATAAGTTGGTTGTTATTGACAGCTCTGTTCGGGAAAGCACACAAATGTATAGAACAAATGTATAGGAAAATGGAAACGCCTATAGTTTTCATGATTTTTAACCATTTACACACCAGTGGATTGTAATGTATAGCATATCAAACAAATCTTAGAGAATTGCCGATTCGTTTGGTATGTAAATCGCCAAAATCCGTTCGCGGCAAAAATAATTATTAACGTTAACTTTATTTCATAAAAACGTGACCTGTATTCTGATTTGGCACCTTTATGAAAGATGTAGTTCTACGTCAAAAAATCGTGCAAAACTTCACCAGTAGCTTGAAAAACTCGTGTTCGGTACACAATTTGAAAAAAAGCATTAAAAAGTTTCCTCTAGGAAAATAACTCAAATTCACGCCGTTCATCGTTCGATTTTCTTTTGTTTTCCTGCATTGCGATGGGACAGTTTACCTTTTCGGTTGCGCGTGACTGTGTTCCAGCAAAACAATGCTACTATTCATACCAGCAATTAAACTAAGCAATGGATTAAGGATCAAAAACTTAATTTTTTGGACTGGCCGGGTCGCTCTCCAGACTTGAATCCTGTTCAAAGTCTTAGGGGGGATCCTTGTACGCAGAATCTACACTGAGGGAAAACGGTACACCACGATTGAACAGCTCAAGGTCGCAATTTCCGAAAAATGGAAAAATATCGAGAAGTCCGTTCAGCAGAATTTGGTAAACAGTATTCCAACACGAATTTTCAAAGTTGTTAGTCGAAATGGCAAGGTTGCCAATTATTGGCATGTAAATCAGCCGATCGTTTCGAATTCTTCATTGATAATACTTATGAATTTTGAAGTGGTCTAATAGAAACTGGACAGCTGAAATTATCATATTTAAGCACAATAAATAAACGAACAACTCTTTTGAACGAAATTGACGTTAAATGAACTTTATTCTAAGCATTCAACAATGTATGAATGGATCTTGTTGAAATTATACCTGTTTGTGTTGCAACGAAATAGAATCAGGGTGGTCTTATAGAAGTTGGACAGTTGGACAGGACATCGCGACGGCGATACGAATTTTCCTGACGATTCCAGTGATAGTGGCATCGTGTGAACGCAGTTTCAGCAAGCTTAAATTGATTAAAAATTATCTGAGTTCTAAAATTGAACAAGACCGACACAATGGCTTGGTTTTTGTTTCGATCGAGAAAGAATCGCTAGAATGGCAGCTAAAGCACGCAAGGCAAAGATTTGAATTGATCAGGGATACTCAAACTGTTTTGGGCAAGATACCCCTTTTCCAGAATGAAATGATACCGTCGACCTCCTATAGCCGAAATTCTTTAAAAAAATCAAAGAATTTTGCAGTAAAACACTTACCAATTCAAAACATTTCGGTTGGTTAAGTGAGTAATAATGGATAACGGATTACTTTTTCCCAACCTAATTTTACTCAAAAATTGAATTTATTTTCAAAAACATTTCTATCTCAAAAGACCCTCCGTTTGATATTTTTTGAAATATTTTTTATGAAAATCTTTTCAATTCATCAAATATTGACGTATAGTAATACCATATCGGACTCACCAAAATTGAGATAAGATTTTTTTTTTAATTTTGTAAAATTTCAATATTAATGTAGGACTAATCGTTCGCAAGATATCCACGATCTCTTCATTTCTGCAGCATCCCGAGTCACTTTGGCACCCTTCTTCAATTTCCGTTTGACAATTGCCCAATATTTTTCGACTGCTATTGTGGTATTGGTATTGGGGACAATTGGGAGGATTAAGATCTTTTGGAATGTAATCGACTCCATTGTCACATAACCACTGAAGCGCCTCTTGACTGTAGTGGCAGCTTGCCAAATTCGACCAAAACTACACTGGATATTTGTGAGTCTTAATAAAGGGAAGGAGTCGTTTCTGCAGGCACTCCATTATCAAGTCCATTGTTAAGTTTGTCACGAGAACCTTGGTTTTCTGTCAACAGCTGCAAATCCCTTGACAAATCAAGCGCTTCCTGGCAAATTTATCAGCGGAAACGAACTTAAATTTGCTGGGGACATCTTCGGGTCTGGGAGCTGTCCAAAATCCATCTTCACGTAGTTTTCTTCATTCATCAGCATGTATCCTTCATACTTCGTCAATATCTTGTTGTACAACTTTCGAGCACGGCATTTAGCCACCAGATATTGCTTCAGCGTCTTGTTTGGTTGCTTGCAGGCAAGGAAATTACGATAACCTTCTCGCATACGGATTCTTCGGATGGTACTTTGGTTAGAGATGTGTTTTTTGTGCGATGTCGTAGTTTGAGAGACCCAGGTTTGTCTTAATTGTTTTCAATACCTTCAACCTTTGCTTCCGATCGTAGGTTCCACAACGATGCGTCCTCTAATTCATCCGAACAACAGTTGTTGTGGATTTAGCCAGTTTCGGCGATTTTAGTACCCTGACGACGCCGGTTTTTTTAATGCGGGTGTCCAAAATCAATTTTTTACTCTCGGCTTCCATCCTGCGCAACTTTTTCAAAACAAAACCCGATTAACGTAGAATTTTTACCGTCGAAATATACAGGATTTTCAAATAATTTGCTGTCAAAAGATTTCTGATACGCCTACTACGATCGCTGCTACAAAATAAACAGTGATTCCAGAGTCTAACAGAATCAAACCTTACCGCCTATCTCTTCAAAATGTGCTCGTGTGATACCAGCCGAGGTTACGTTACCTACCGTGTGTTAGAGTTATTGTGTTACGCTAGGTAGGGGGGTGGCGAGGCCAAGGGGGCCCAAAATCCGGCTTTTCAGCGTTACGTAATTTGTGCGCCATGCCTTACAAAGAAGAAAAATAATGAAAATTGGAACTTTTTTTTTTGAAATACACCATTTATTTTATCTTAAAAAAAACTACAGTAGATCCTAAATAGAACGCTTATAGTGAAAACTTATCAACATGTTGTATTTTCAACGAATTCAAATATAATTTTTTGTCTGCGCTCTAAAATCGAGGTTTGTTTACATGAAAATGACTCCCAAATTAATATCGTACATTTTTGACAGCTCTGAAAAATGAAGTATTGCTAGGTACTTTTAGAAGTCTTCAAGCAAAATTTTGAAACAATACAATAAGAGCTGGGAAAAAATATGTTTTGTGGGTGGCAATATAGTTGCTAGGGGCTTATAAAGGGTTAATAAATCCCAATCTATTATTTCACAAAACAATACACTCTGCAGTAGACCAAAACTCGAGCAGTCTGACAAGCTCAAACCGGACCGTATCGAGCAGATCGCAAGCCTGTCTCTCTGCGGGCATCATTTCATCTTCCGATCGCAACCAGTTCGGATCCATTGTTGCGATCTCCCCACAGTGCTCCTATTGTTTTATCATTTGTGCACCGCGTGAACTTTGAGTTGAGATTGCTTGCGATACCCGCGGTCGCAAACAGTTGGGGTTCCGTTCAAAATCAACTCAATCGAGCGCGCGGTTTGGTGACCTCGCGGATATTGGTGGGTTAGTTCGCGGTATTTTTCGGGGGGTATAATACTTGACGGCGAGGTTAAGAGAGAAGGTTTCATTTGAAGTTAACAATATTTTATGGTAAGTCTTGATGTGTGACGTTCCACGTGTAGTTTCGGACCTAACCTTAAAGTGTTTGTCTCTAGTTCGGGTTCTATGGTGGTGGCTGTGAAGCAACTCCGCTGAAATCATGTTACGATCTGGCGAGATGTCGATCGCGTTGCTGCTGGCTATCGTCGTTGGTTTGGTTTGTATCCCGTGGGTAGAAACTGGTCGCAAAGGTTCCAAGTACAGGGTTAACGCACCATGCACGACGGAGGAGTTTCAGTGCGATAGCGGAGCGTGTATTCCGAAGGCGGGTCGATGTAACGACAGCAAGGACTGTTCGGATGGGAGTGATGAGAGCGACTGTGGTGAGTTTTGTGTGTGACTTTCGGGAGATTTCGTAGCAATCTAGAAGGTGTTTCTTTTGGTTAGACTATTTCCTGTGTAGAAAACCGATGTGGTATCGCTGCAAGCACGACAACAGCAGCTGTATCAGTGCGTCGTTTCTGTGCGATAAACACGACGACTGTCCGCTAGGGGACGACGAGGAGAACTGTGAGAACTACGAGGTGCCACATGTGCCGGTGCCCTGCAGCAAGTTCGAGTTCACCTGCACGGACAAAATGTGCATCCCGGTGGATCTGGTGTGCGATGGAACGGCCCACTGCATGGATGGTTCGGATGAAACGATCGGATGCATGGATATTGAGAGCAAGTGCAAGGGCTTTTTGTGCAAGAACAAGCGCTGCCTCAAGAACCACGACTGGGTGTGCGATGGGATCGATGACTGCGGCGATGGTTCGGACGAGGAGAGCTGCGTAGCGGAGTGTACAGCTGTGCACGGGAAGTTTGAATGTGCGGATAACAGTACGTGTGTGAACCTGACGCAGGTTTGCGACGGGAAGGATGATTGTGGGGATCGGAGCGATGAGGGGGGACTGTGCAGCTCAAGAGAGTGCGATAGTTTGAAGTGTCCAGAGGGTTGTCAGAATACTCCGCATGGAGCGGTTTGTCTGTGCAAAAAGGGGTTCGCGTTCAGCAAGAGCTCGCGGATATGTGAGGATATCAATGAGTGCGATCGGTATGGGTTGTGCTCGCAGGGATGTGAGAACACCCCCGGCTCGTTTCGGTGTACCTGTGTGGATAAGTATACACTGAAGAAAGATGGTAGAACTTGTGAGTTGATCGGTGAGAGATTCATACACTTTCATTGTATCCGTGCAGGATTAACTATGACTCATTTTTCAGAGGCGACCGAAGCGCTCCTTCTCTACACCACGCAGAAAACCATCGGTGCGCTTTATCTAACCTCGAAGCACCAGTACTACGTAGCGAAGGATCTCTCGCAGGTGATCGGAGTGAGCTTCGACGGATCGTTCGTCTACTGGACGGACATTTCCTTCAAGACCGAATCGATCGAGCGATCGTTGGAGGATGGAAGCAAACGGGAGCTTCTGCTCACCTCCGGCCTAGCTTCCCCCGAAGATCTAGCGCTGGATTGGTTGACCGGTAACATATATTTCTCCGACAGTGGTCATATGATGATTGCCGTCTGCTCGAACAATGGCTACCACTGCTCGACACTGATCCAGGATGCTCTCCACAAACCCCGAGGTATCGCGCTGTATCCCCAGAAGGGAACCATGTTCTACTCGGACTGGGGTGACAAGGCGATGATCGAACGGGCCGATATGGATGGTAGCAACAGGAGTACCCTGGTGAAGGATGATATTCACTGGCCGAACGGACTGTGCATTGATTGGCCCAACAACAGACTGTACTGGGTTGACGCGAAGCTGAAACGGATCGAGAGCATCCGACTGGACGGTACCCAGCGGACGACCGTGTTGCGGGATGTCGTCAAGCATCCCTTCTCGATTGCGGTGTTCAACGAGCGCATCTACTGGTCGGACTGGGATACGAAGAGTATTCAATCGTGCGACAAATTCAGCGGGAAGGATCGTCAGACTGTGATTCACGATCGGCAAGTTTTCGGTAGGTTTAGCATACTCTCACTGCGAGAGGTGATTGACGACAACTTTCTTCTACAGATGTCCACATCTACCACTCGAGCATCCAACCGAAAGAGGATCACGCATGTACGGGAACGTTCTGTTCGCATCTCTGTCTGCTCAAGCCCAACGACAGCTACACGTGCGCCTGCCCCACCGGAATGAGCCTCAAACCGGATAAACACTCCTGTCGGGAGACGGTAAAACGCCAATATCTCTTCATGGGTATCGGAAACCACCTCTTGAAGATGGACGTTCAATCATTTGGTCGCCACGATCTCACCAAGGAAGACGCCTTCGGGTTTCAGATCCACCGAATGGCGTTCAATTCGATCACCGGTGAGCTCTTCGTGGCGGACAACGTCCAGAAAATTATCTACGTGGTCGATCTAAAGTCGAAGGACTTCCGGAAGCTTATCAGCGATGGGATTGGGAACATCACTGCGTTGACCTTCGGTAATATACTCGATCATATCCCAGAATTATCATCATGATCAAAGCAATCCACATTATCCACAGATTTTCTCGGCAACAACCTCTACTGGGCGGACAGCGAACGGTCTACCATCGAGGTGTTCTCGATGCAGACCCGCCACAGGGCCATCATCCAGCATTACCTCGGTACGGAGGCACCCATTGGGCTGGCGGTCGTCCCGGAGATCGGTAAAATGTTCATCGCACTGCGATCCTCCTCCCAGGTGCCCCACACGCACATCGATCGCCAGGATATGTCCGGTCGGGGCGCCCACACGCACATCATCGAGGACAAACTGAGCGCCAACGGGACGTTTCACTTTGTCGTCGATCGGGATCTACGCTCGGTGTACTGGAACGATGTGGGTCGCAGCCGGATCGAGTTCACCAGTTACGAGGGGGATACACGCTACCTGTACCGGGAGTATCTCCGGCAGCCTGTGTCCCTTGCGATCGTGGGGGATGGTCTGTTCTGGACGTGCTTCCGTTCGAATCGCCTGTACTGGTCGGACAAGCACAACCTGGGGTCCACCAAGAAGATCAACATCGACAAGCTACCGTTTGGGAACTTCCCGGATGAGATCGTGCTGGGATCGAGCCAAGCGCTACAGCGATACGATCACCCGTGCCAGAAGCAGAATGGAGGATGCTCGCACATCTGTGTCGCCGCCGGGATGTACAGTAGCGCGTGCGTTTGTCCGACCGGTATGATCTTCAACTCGCCGGAAAACACGACCTGCATCGATGCGATCGATTGCGAGTTCCGGTGCACCAGTGGGGAGTGTCTGACGATCAGTAAGCGCTGCAACGGCAACACGGACTGCGCGGATGGATCCGACGAGAAGGGATGCGACGACGAGGGCGGGAAGAAACGAACCAGCCAGGTGTGTCGATTCGATGAGTTCATGTGCACCGATAGGAGCAAGTGTGTCAACCAAACGCTACGCTGCGACAAGCATTTCGACTGCGCAGATCGATCGGACGAGAGGAACTGCGAGGGGTACGATGTGGGCAAGGGATGCCACAGGAATCAGCACGCCTGTCCGGACGGGATGTGCATCGATGTGAATGCACTGTGCGATGGCGTTCCGGACTGTGCGGACGGATCGGATGAGAGCGAGTGCGTCAATCTGAACAACGCGGAGCGGAATGCCACCACATGTGATCCGTCGATGTTTCGCTGCAACTCGGGTCAGTGCATTTCGAAGTGGTGGGAGTGCGACGGAAAGCCGGACTGTTCGGACGCTTCGGACGAACACGGCAAGTGTCGGTCGAAGATCCGCTGCGAGAAGGGATTCACGAAGTGTGCCCTCGGGCACTGTATCGAGGATCGGCTGGTGTGCGATGGGAACAACGATTGCGGGGACAATTCGGACGAGCAGAACTGTACGGTGACAGCGGAGCTGTGTGTTGGGTTGGAGGATGACAAGCCAACGAAATTTTTGTGTCCCCGATCGGGGAAGTGTTTGGATATCGCGGTTCGATGCAACGGAACCTCGGAGTGCCCGAATGGTGAGGATGAAGCCGGTTGCACCAACTGTGGAATGCACGAGTTTCAGTGCAAGAGTGGGAAGTGTATCCGGAAGGAGTGGCACTGCGACAGAGAGGTCGACTGTGACGATGGGAGTGACGAGGTGGACTGTGTCAATGGGACGCGGCCTACAAGCGATCTGTTTCACGTGGCCTGTGGCGAGGGAACGTTCGAATGCAAACCGGGCGTCTGCATCGAGATGAGCAAGGTTTGTGACGGGCGGAAAGACTGCACTGACGGAAAGGATGAAGGTAAGGGGTGTGCCAGTGCGTGCTTGAGGAATCCCTGCGAGCAGAAGTGTATCAAAACACCGAATGGCGCCCTCTGCGAGTGCCATGTGGGATACACCCTGGCTGGCAACAAGAAATCCTGCCTGGACATCGACGAATGCTCCATTGGAAAGCCCTGTGCTCAAATCTGTCGAAACACTCGTGGGTCGTATCGCTGCTCTTGTAATCCGGGGTTCATGCTGCGTCCGGACAAAATTGCCTGCAAGGCCGACGGTCCCAGCCGCTCGATACTCTACACTACCTACAATCAAATCCGCAAACTGGACGTCAACCCTCCGTCGATCCGGATCCTGCTACAGACCAATGATTCGCGCATCACTAGCATGGATGTTGACGTGCGACGTCAGATGCTGTACTTTACCGATGAGCAGAGTCCCGTTATCTATGAGTACAACCTCGCCCACAATACGACCATGGCGCTGCACAACGTTGGCCACCCGGAGCACCTCTCGGTGGATTGGATCACCGGGAATCTGTACTTCTTCGATCGGTCCGAACCGTCTATCAAGGTGTGCTCGTTGAGACGTGAAGCATGTGCCCGAATCGCCACATTTACTTCCCAAGTCTTCGTCAAAGCCCTCAGCGTAGATCCCATCAACCAGATTCTTTTCTACTCGGTGATGCACTTCTGGATCTTCGAAATTCCCCACTCAATCATCTACAGAGCGAATCTGGACGGTTCGCACGAACAGGTCGTCACCCGAGATCTCTCTCACGTATCCGCGATCGAGTGTGACATCGAAAACAAACTGCTCTATCTAACGGACCTAACCTCCAAGTCCATTAAAACGGTAGACTATGAGGGCAAGCAGGTACGAACGATTATCGACCGGCAGCCGTTGGCACTTAGTCGACCCATCAGTTTGACGGTGTACGAAAATCAGGCACTCGTGCTAAACATGGCATCCTCGACGGTTGGCCAGTGCAAGCTCTATGGAGACTACGAATGTAAGCTCCTGGAGCTTAACGTACACAACTCCGACCAGCTTCTGGTCGTCCAGGAATCCCGCCAACCACTCGCCGAAAACGTCTGCGATCCGCACAAAATCAACTGTAGTCTGGTGTGCGTTCCGGCGGAACACGGCGGAAAATGTATCTGCCACAATGGAGAACACATACGGGAAGGAGACGTTTGTCCCCACGCTTCCTCCAATCCCATCCTCACACCACACCTGTCCCACGCTCAAGAGAGCCTCCCCAACACACTCCCTGTAGACCATTCCGAGGATCAGTCATCCGCCACGGTTGTCGACCTATTCCTCGGACTGATAGTGACGGTTGGCGCCGTGGGCACCCTCGTCTACTTCTACAGACGTCGCTTCCACCGCAAGTTCAACGTCGGCATGCACTTCCACAACCCGGAGCTGAGCACGGTGGACGCCGCCGAGGTGAAACTATTCCAGGGCGCCCCGAAGCTGCACCAAACAGCCACGCTGACCGAGCTGACGCTGGAAACGTCTCCTCCTCCGGTGACACGAGGCGCCGCCGCCGGTCCCTCCCGGTCATTCGATGCTTCGAGTTCGGGCTCGCCACAGCATTTGGATATCACCACCACCGCCCTGGAGCTGGATAGCGTCTCCGATGCGGACTCGATGAAGGATGCGTACGACCACTCGTCGGTCGATCCCAAGCAGAGGTTAATTTTGTGATCGTTCTGTTTGCCACTCATGTGTAAAAGTTTGTAGTTATAAGATGATTAGTTTAGTGTACTGTGCAACTGTGTTGTTATCTGAATACATTTGTTTGTATGAAAGGAACGTGTCGATTGCGGAGAATCACGCCAAACGATAAACACCAAGGTCACACACATCCTTTCTCCCGAAACGGGAATCGATGCGTGTGTACATTGAAGGTGAACGCGTGCGTGCGCGTGGCTTCAATAACCATAGAAAAGAACGATTGACCTTCCCCCCGTTTACGGTGTTTGTTATTTATCCATCGTGTACCCATCAATCACGAGTGCGTCCAACAACAGGTATCGGAAGCCGGAGCCATTGAATTCACGCCACACATCCGAGAGTGTAGGGCCAACGTCGATAATCATTTATTTTCCCCACCCCTGCCACACATACACAATACATCGAAAATTCACCAGGAAAGTGACAGTTGGCCTTGGAAGACACACACACACACACACACACACACACACAAAAAAAAGTTTCTCGGCCTGCGTTCTTCATCTTCTTTTTCCTCCTCCGAAGTTTTCCCGTGGCTTGCTACGTTTTAATTACGCCAATTAGTGTTGTTTGAGGGGTGAAAAAAAAGAAGGAAGCATTCTCGGTGTCTTCTCAGGATCGTGAAGAAATGCGCCATCGTCCATCACACACACAAAACCCTCCTCGTCGGTTCTTGCAACCTGGTAGAACCCGGTGATTAATGAGTGATTTGGATCCTTCCACCACTGGAGCGACACGAATATTCTAGCCATAATTAGCGATGCAAATAGATGGTATGCAACTTAATCGCAGCTTAATCGCTCCCACGATGACCGTCGCCATCGGCGCCGGAGGAAAACATCTCCCTTCGCGAGCACGAGTCCCTGATACAAAACTAGTGCTAATGAGTCCTAATTGCTGACCATTCATTACACACACACGAACGCTAAAGGACAATCGCTCCCTCCCCGATTGGCCCCAGCAAGCGGGGGGCAGCGAACGATTTTTATGGCACCTCCACCAGTGACCATCACTAATTAACTGACCTCGGAGAACAGGGCAGCATCTTCTCGAGGAGCAACGAATAGGGGTGGACGGTGTTTTTTTTTCTCGTCCAGCGGTTGATAAGACAAAAAACATCAGGGAAAGCGAAAGAAAAACTCGTAAAAAAGTGAGTAATTAAAAATCGTTTCGTGGAGGGGAAGGGGAAACCGTGAGACGCTGTCTTCAAGGATGATTTTTTCCACCCTCTATCACGCAGGGGGAAGAGTACATTTGGTGTGGTCATTTATACATTCTGTCAAATATGTACTGGAATTGGAAATTTTCTCCCGATGAACATTTTTCAAATTTTGTTTTTTTTTCAAGTTGGCACTACGGTCAGTGGTATTGATATCAATTTTGAGTGCGATCTGTCATTTAGTTTGTGTACAGCGTCATTAAGAGCAAGTTGTTTTTTTGCTCGGTGATTTTTGATATGAATAATTCTATTATTGTTTGTTTATTACCTGGTAGCGTAAAGGAAAACCTTTTTTTACTTGTTACCTGCGAATTTTTGGAGGATATAACTACACTATAATTATCTTAATGTATAAAATTTAACAAATTCATCATATTTAACATTATTAGCGGTTCAAAAACTCGAGACAGTCCCTCTTAAAAACTGCTACCGACGTCGAGCGTCTGACGATAGGAGGTAAAGTGTTGAAGCTTACCACACCTCGAACAAACAAAGAACTTGAGTAGCTGGTTGAGGTGTTCGGTGGAATAATGAGGCTCTGTAGGCGGCGTCCTTGGGAAAACAACAGCTTTTGAAAGAGAACTTGCGAAGATTGCGTCATTATCAACTTGCGCAGGAATATACATGAGCGATACACGTAGAACTTCTCTAGAGGACTTCCGATTAGGTTGTTCTGTAAATGGCTGACGTGTGCGTAGCGGTGCAAGCCGTACACAAATCTTACACAGGGAAACAACGCTACCCTCAACCTTTCCATAGCATGGGAACTTGGTTCAAAATGTAGGAGTTCGCCAAACACGAAGTGAGGTGGGATCAGTGCTTTGAACAGCTTCAGGCGCGTTTCGTTGGAAGCAGCAGAAGCATAACGGTAGAGCGAACGAAGGCTTGCATAAATTTTTCGGCATTGCTGATTGATGAAGCCATCCTATTTTAGTTCTGATTGAAAAATGAAACCGAGGATTGTCGCGCTTCCCGTACACTCTATAGTTTGCTCATCCATAGTAATAGAGGGTAGCAGATTCAATTGAGCAGCGTTCCTACGAAGGCACTTAAAAAACATTGCTTTGCTCTTTGATGGATTCACATATAGATGGTTTCGACGAGACCATTCCGTGATTCTTTTGAGATCTTCATTCATCATTCTGATGAGTTCGCTAGAACACGGATGCAATGAAGCGAAGCGATGGATATAAAGCTGAACATTGTCAGCATACAGCTGAATCGAGCACCACCTGGGAACGGATGTTAAATCGTTGACGTGACAACAGAAAAGCAGGGGTCCGAGCACTGAGCCTTGGGGAACACTAGAGGTTGATAAGCCACTTCCGGAAAGTTGATTTCCACAAAACACGCTTTGAAATCGCTCATTTAAATACGATTCAATAAGGTTTACAGCGGGAGCAGCAAAGTTGAACTGAGTTTGTAGCTTCGAACATAGTTTGCGATGAGGAATAGTGTCGAAGGCTTTGGAAAAGTCTAACAGCAGCAAAATGGCAGCACCTTTCCTATTGAAAGTTTGTACCAAATCGTCATATACTCGAACTGCTGCTGTTTAGGTGCTTTGGCCCTTTTCGGAAACCCGCTTGAAACTCTGATAGAAGATTGTTTTCCGTGATGAAGGCTGACATCTGTTGTTCCATAAGTTTCCAAAAGTGTTCCATAAGTTCTTGGTCTAAGGTTTGACATAGCGTTTAAATGTGGCTTCTTTCGAAGTGACGAAACCTTGGAATGTTTCCAGCATGAAGGAAAAGTCGTCTGAAAAGTCTTTACCCACCCCAATACTTTTAAGCCGTTTCCAAAGGACATTTGACGGTACCCAGTCGTCTAAGAGATGATATAAATACGTCGTTTTTGCAGCCGAAACAATATTGGTTCGGGTTCTCAGGACTTAATACCGATGTCGCGCTTGGTCATTGGATGTTCTCAGTGCCCTGATTAGTCAAAAATATTGTGGGAAATTTTGTGTTGCAAAAAAATTGTATCAAAACGTTGAAAATGTTGTAGAATGTATTTGGTGACTCAACTATGTCGAAAACACAAGTATATTCAAAGACGGCTGAGAAGAGATGAACGGTTTTCTACGTCAAAAACGACCCTCCGCCTATTCAACACTGATGAAAACATCGACAAAACCAAAGAAATTCATGTTTTGTCAATTAAGATAAAAAAGACGGGTGGGTAATGTCGGGACATAACCGGAGTGACGTAGGACTATACAAAGGGGACAGTTAAATATTGTTAAACATATATATATATATTTTTTAAATATATATTTTAAATATATTGTTTTATTTTCTTCTCCTACGTGAATACCTACCTATCTACCTGAAAAATGGATTAGTGTACTGTTTACTCTTTATGAACATGTTGGTGGTTCTGAAAAGAACTGAAAAGAATTAGCAAAATGTCGAGATAAGTGTAAATTACTGTACTTTCAATCTAGAAGCAATTTAAGAATTGGTGATAAATTTAATAAAAAAATAAAAAAAATAAAAAATTGAATCAATAAGCTCAGAACAACTGCCAAATTCACATACTCATCATATCCTGGCAAACAAATTATGAAAAAATCAATTTGTGTTTTATTATTATTTTGGATATTATTTTAGAAAGCATTGAACTGTATTTCGGAAACTCTTTTTTGAAAGGTTTAATGGCCCTGAAAAGCACCGTGTTTTATGGAATGGTTCCAATTTAGAAAACTTAGTACTCGTGGTTTTGAAAAAAACCATTTCGAACGCCCTCGATGCCGCCTTGTTCTGGATTTGCCACCAAAGCAGTTTGTATAAAGAACAAACTTTTTTCTTCTGCTACCTGATGCCGTTTTGCGATTGCGTTTGCCACTCGCCACTCGCTGCAACTGGCTGTTGTTGTCTTGATGTGTTCTGTTCTGAATGAGGGTTTTCTTATCGTCGCGAGCAGCTTTACCAGCCAACTCGATCACTTCGGCGGCCGAAACTATATAACGCCGGCTAGGTGGACTGGTGCACTGGTACTAACGCGCTCGGCCTAGCTACCCTTGCGGGGAACTCCAGATCAACACGGTTCGAGCGGGATTTTGCCTTTCCCTTCACTTTGCCTCCTTTACCATGTCCAGACATGGCTGCTTGGGTTGGTTTGTTGATGTGTTGTGATGCGAACCGATGTGGTGTACGGTTTGGATGAGAATGATCGTTACGGCAGCGGAGCGGGGATTTTTAAGCTGACTGGCTGGCTCGAGAATTACGCATGTGTGAGACTGCGACCAATGTTTCGTTCATTTTTTTTCTTTTTCCATTTCACCCCCTATATCTTCCGGTTAGACGTAGTCCTACGTCAAAAAATGGACAAAAATTGCCAATTTTTCATGGGTTTACCTATACACGCACTGACGAAACTACCCATGCAGCATCAACCATAGTAACTCATGAGCAGAGCCGCAATTAGCCATAGCGGCAACGGTGGATGTCGAACTTTGACCACCAATGAGCACAGTATCTTTCTTTAGATTTATGAGGCTTTTGCAATCCTCCACTACTTTTTCCAATTTGATGTCGTTCGTCTCGTTGATTTTCAATAACAAGCGTATCCGTATATCCGAGTCATTGGAAGATTTGAGTCCACACACAAATATCAAGCATTTGAACTGCTCCTCTTTGAGTTCCTGGAGCTTAAAATCGACGCACGCACGGTTGACCTTGCAAGAGTAGCTGATAAAATCATCATTCTCATCTTTCGTCGTCTGAAGGCATTGATATCGACGATGAAAGATAGACACGGGAATAGACGACAATTATAATAACGTAACAATAATAACTTTATTAACTATTCTAATGTTTAAAAGGAATAACTTGGTCAGCACTCGAGCGTGGTTACTGAGGAATAGAGAGCGAACATGGGGTTGCTCGTGACAGCTGTGACATAGCCGGCGGCAAGGCCAACGAATGGAAGGTGCAACAACTGTTGTATGATGGAAGTGTGCGTACTACTGTAAGCGCACCGTCGTTGGGTGGTACCCCAACACTCAGTAACAGGCACAGTGTTGCATCCTACACCGTCAGTCACCATTTGACCACATTTTAATCAATAGGAAGGGACTAACGTAGCTCGTCAGTTGTCAGTTATATTGATGAAACAGTGCAGGTCTGCCCATGAGTCGGCAGAGAAAAATTGACAGCTCTATCAGTCGAACTCTAACCGTGATGGCGAAAACAGTGAAAAACGAAACGAAAACGTTCAGAAGTATGCGCGTTCCAAGAACGGTACCCCTCCGCGTCGAAAACGACATCGTGCGGCACTTTGTGGACGCCGGATACGCCCGTTCCGGCATCTACAACATCTTGGCACTATTGGACAACAATCAGAGCATCGAAAGGAAGCCCGGTTCCGGACGGCCGACGACCCTGAGCGACAAGAAGCTCCAAAGGAGGCAGAAGAGGAAGATCGAGGGAAAAGTGGCTACATCGCTGCGTGCGCTTGGCTGGGAGGTCGATGCAACCGGCCAAATAGAGAAAAAGTACCTGGCGAACATGGACATACATGTCAGGAAGCGGAAGTCTAGTCCACTGGTCTCGGAGCTGCATACAATGACGCAGCGGTAGCGGCTGAATAAGATGGTCAAGTCGATTTTCCCCGGCGAATCGGCGGTGGTGATGGACGACGAGACCTATCTCACCCTGGATGGCAACGACTGGCAGAGCACTACGTATTTTACTTCCCCCACGAAGGAAGTGAGCTCCGAAGTTCACAAACCAAGTTCCCCAAAAACTGTCTTTGACTGACAATCAGCGGGAAAGGGATGTCAAAGCCCCTCTTCTTTAACTACGGACTGCCCGTGAACGGGGAAATTTAGAGTACGAAGTGCCTGCCGGAAGTTGCGTCGCGAAGTTCTGACCGGATCTGGCGCCGGTCCACTACTCGAAGGGATCGTTAGAAGAGATGAAACGGCTAAATATCGATGTGGTACCTAAGTCGGCGAACCCGCCCAACGTTCCCCAGCTGCGTCCCATGGAGAATTTCTGGGCAAACCTGAAGCGTAAGATCTACTCCAACAATTTTGTCACGAAAACTGAGAAGGAATTGATAAATAAAACGAGGAAATAACTCAAAAACATGCCTACACGCATGTTTTCGTCCATTTTTTCAATGCAAACGTTAAGCCATATTCATACACCCAATGGATTATTCAAATACTATCTACGAGCAATTTAGAGCTTGCTTTTAAAATGCTACAAAAGACTCCACGAGTTTAGCCACAATCACACGATCCTCGTTGCGTTTTTCCAATATCTTTAAGCTACTCAAAACCACCTTCGCGGAAGACAATATGTCATCAGTATGCAAAGCTTCCTCATTTGGTGACACATTCTTTCTTCCAATTCCTGGCAGAGAGTTATCTCGTCTAGACGCAAATTTATTCCATCTTCCGGGAACGGAAGGTGAGCAGTTGATGGTCGATTTTGGAGCGAAACTCTTTCTCTCTGCAAATTTCATCCCCAACCCATCATCATCCACTCCGTGAGGCAAAAAGCAATCTAAACTAGTTTTGATTGGACGGATGAAAGTTATTCGGTGGCGATGACTCTAGGGTGCAAAAAATCCGCATTTTTTTCCCTCCATACACACACACACACACACACACACACACAATCTGGGATCTGGGTGCCACTTCAGTGTGTTGTACAATATAGTTGTGGGGCCTCCCAGCGGACTGGCGTACGGCCGGAATGTAGGTCAATTGCACTTCCATAGTCGTAGATTTCTTTGCCACACTTGGGCTCGATGGTTTTGTTCCGTTCGACTTTTATCCGCTGCAGGCAAATTTGACTGGCTCCAGTTCATATTTTTTTTTGTCCGCTATTTACGTTACTTCCCCGCCGGATAGGTTTTTAACGGATGGAATATTAACTGGATCAAGTTGGGATGGGGGAAATTATAATGCTTATGCCGAAGAATTCAGTCCAGAGCTCGGAGAGATTATAATTTGTACAACTTCTCATGTTCATCGCGTAGTTCCGGACACCCACGTGCAGGTAGCGCTCGTAAGCAATAACAATAATGCTGTCATTACGAGCCCACATGTGGGACAGAACCATTTGCTCCACATAATTAAACACAAATTTACTATGCATGGAGGATGTAGTAAGTGTGCAGCAAGCAACACCATTAGCCAATCGAATGAGCCCCGGAAGAAAGTCATCCAGTTTCTAATTAGGTCGGTCCAATCTAACCTCACCTTTCCTTACCGAGAGAAGGAGTAGAGTTTTATTGCATCTTTCCCACCGCGGTTCGCCTTGGCCTTCTCCACCCCTGGAGCAACAAATGGGGGGCTGGTTTTAATAACCGCTCTTGGTTCCATACAGGCGGAGGTGTCCTGCACACGCACATACACACCTCCTTGTCAAACGCTACTATCAACGGGTACGATGAAATGAACAACGTTATCGTCCGCGTCTTCGCTATAAAAAACGGATAGCTTCGGGTGAGCAAATAAAATTAATTAAGAGAATCGTAAAGGAAAGAAGTTGTTGTTTCTTCAAGTGTCATCGTTAGCGGGGAAAGAATTCGTAGTGGCACTACTGTTCCATCGGCCCCACCCCCCAAATCATCGATCCCATTGACATGGATCGTTTTATTGCGGTGTTTTGTCGCCATTTTCAGAGTTCATAATTTTTCCTCCCAGCCTACAGTCAGTGTCAGCATGGAGACGGATGAGTTTTATAACGCTTGAGCGGGACTGACAGTTGTTTCCACCTTTCCACCAATGTGTCAGGTGTCGGAAAGTTATTTGGAGATAACCTGGCGGTATTCCGAGGGGGATCGAGGGGTCTGGAAATCGACCGTTGAAGTGCGCAACATAGCGTCATTAATTTAGAGATCCGTGACAGTTTTAACTACACCAAACAAATCTATTGTAGTTTGTGTTTTGCGTCGATACCCCGAGCCATGATTAAACGGGGTCGAGTAACCCAAAGCGCGCCCAGACTATGTACAACATTGATAACACGACAACTTAGTATCATCAGCACCACAAACTGCAAATCACAAGACTACTCGCAATGATTAATGGATGAGTGGGCAACTTTGGGCGAGCGCAGAGATTATGGCGGCGCAGTTTTTGTGCCATGTTCATGGTCCAGAGAAGTCACGATGGGACGATGACGGGGCCAGTTTGCAGCGAGTTCAGAGGCTTTGTTCGATGCGAAACTTTTGGTCGACATGGAACGGCGTAGCTTTGATTCTCATTCTCATGTTCTGAGCGTCAACGATACGCTTTTGCCTTCCGGAGCAACGAAGTGGTCGCAAAGTAATTAATAGAATGTAAATTACAATATGTGTTACGGGCGAGGGTTCGGGAAGAGTGACTGAAGCTACTTCGTGTTTAACTACATCCGATTTTTTTCTACGTATATTTCAGGCTAATTTTTCATCATGTTTAAACAAATTCTGGCTAATTTCAAATGTGTGTGTAATATTTCAACTTAGAACTTAGAATGATGTAAACAGATCATAGTACTCACCAGTAGTGATCCCCGATAATTGAAATTAATCGTTCATCAGTTAATCGAATACTTTCCATCAGTTTGTTATTCGATACGATTAATCGCCCCAAATAATCGATTAATCGATTAATCGTCATACTGAGAGAAATAATTAGTTAGACTAATATTTCTCATTTGCTAGAAGGCATTCTGGAATCAAAAAAGTGTTCATTTCGCCGAAAAATCAATTATTATCTTTTACGCCCACCTAAACTTGTAAACAAAGCTCAATTCGGGCTTCATTTAACAGTTTAGGGGAGCGTCAAAGATAATGATTGATTTTCAGGACTAAACTGCAGCGGTCTAACGTTTTTTTTCTCTGGGTTTGTATCGATTAATCGACGTAAATTATTCGTTCGCTTCGATTATTGGTTGCGCAGTATTCGTTCGATTAATAATCGATTTCTGTAGAAAGTATTCGATTAATCGATTAATCGAACGATTATCGGGGATCACTACTCACCAGGGCACGGCATAGTCATAGTCAACTGAGGATAGCCAGCTGACTAACCGACTGACTATAACCGCAGTCAGTTAGTAATGGCTTTTGGCTTCTTCACGCAGTTTATCCGCTAAAAAGGACTGAACAGTCAGTCGGGCGTTTAAAGGGTGTTCGGATCAAAAAGTGGTCAAACTAAATTGCGTGTAAATCGATTATTTGTTTATTAAAAAAATCAAAGTATCTTTCCTTTTGAAGTTCAATATGTATAAAAGACGGAAAAAATACTCAGTTAAGATTCCGGTCGACCTTGTCCAAATTGGCGAGCCTTTCGTTTGACGCCTGCCATCAGATTTTGTACAGTCACCTTATCCACTTTCTTCGCCGCAGAACGCCAGTTCGCTTTGAACTGCTTCTCGCTGCTAACAGTTTTTTGGGTCTTCTTAAGGTTCTGCTTAACTATCGCACAACCTGCATCTTGTTAGCGGCATACCACTCCATGGCCTTTTTTCCATAATGGCAGGATGCCAAATCCGGTCAAAACAGCACAGACAAGTCATGTTTCTTCAGGAAAGGCAGCAAACGCTTTTGAAGACACTCTTTCACGTAAATTTCCTGGTTGACCGTCCCGGTTGCAACGAAAATGTTGCTTTTCAAGCCACAGGTACAGGTAGCTTGCCAAACAAGATATTTCTTGGCAAACTTTGATAGTTGAATATGCTTGAAAATGTCTTCCACCTTTCCCCTTCCGGTTGCTGTATAATACTCTTGTCCAGGAAGCTGTCTGAAGTCTGCCTTGACGTAGGTTTCGTCGTCCATTACCACGCAATCAAACTTTGTCAACAATGTCGTATACAGCTTCCGAGATCTTGTTTTTGCCGTAAGTTTTTGCTTATCGTTGCGATTTGGAGTCACTACCTTCTTATAAGTCGATAGTCCGGATCGTTTCTCGCCGTCCAGCTCGTCCAGCAACTATGTTGTCCAGTCGGTGTCCACACAAAGAATGATCGTTACGGCAGCGGAGCGGGGATTTTTAAGCTGACTGGCTGGCTCGAGAATTACGCATGTGTGAGACTGCGACCAATGTTTCCCTCATTTTTTCTTTTTCTTTTCCAATCGTGCTTAATTCTATTTCGCTGCTGCTCTGGTTGCCCGTTTTGGTCGGTACGATTTGAGGAGCACAAAATGGACCAATCAAAAATGGGCACATAGTGCATTTTGACAATGCTTGATATTTCACAATTATTCAATTATTTATCTCAAGAAAAATGAAATGTTATTCGTTATGATAGATACGTAGATATATTTCCTATCAATTGATGCAAAAACCTTTGCGATCTATTGAGAAATGCTCGAATTATAAGCGTTCCAAATCTTGCATTTTTTCCTACTTGTTCAGTGCCTAGATTTCCATTTCACCCCCTATATCTTCCGGTTAGACGTAGTCCTACGTCAAAATTAGTGTCAGGGGGAAATGGAAATGTGGATTGAAGTCAGTGGAATGAAGAGGCAGATTTGTATTCATTAGTCGAGTCAGTTAAAATAACCACTGACTGGACTAGTTCACCAGTCATCCTCGCTATTCAACGCTAGTCAATTCATTTTCTAGTCAAGTTATTTTTTTGTTGGCGGTGACTGCCGAAGCAGCTCTAGTCGAAGTGGAGCTACTGGGAGTAGAGTCGGTCTTCATTTTTCACCGTCGAAGATTTCGGGCCCTGGTCATAAGTGGTTAGGTCTGGGCTATAAAACGGGTGAACCAGAATTTCCCATCCGCTATATATTCTCCAAATAGTTGGAATAGATGAATATGTAGAAAGTTATCGACTCGTGTCAGGTCGCCCAATCTGGACGTTTTTCGGCAATATTTCGCTTCGGATCAGATGTTGCCTGTAGAAGTCTTCATTGATCGTTTAGCCAGGTTTTTAGCAAATCATAGTGATCCCATCAAATACAGAGCATTACTTTGGCACCGTGGATATGCGACTTCGGCGTTGATGTTCTTGGCTGGCCCAATTTCACATACATGTTTTGCGTTTTGGATTGTCGTAGTGAATCCATTTTTCGATCCCGGTAACGATTCGACACGAAAAGGCTTCCTTTTATGCCATCTTTTGCTTTCATTTCGTATAGAACACAATTTCCTGGCCTTTGGATGTATTCTGCGGCTTTCAGTCGCTTAGAAATAGCTTATCGAGTTACTCCTAATGATTCTGCAAGCTTTGTTTACGTTTGACACGAATCTTGAGATCGAGTAATGCCTCTAATTCATCGTCTTCAAACTTTTTCGGTTGACTCGGACACTTTTTGTTTAAAATCATCACTTTTAAATCGTCCAAACCGTTTCCTACAAAATCTATCCGATGGTGCGGGGTCATTATAAACTTCTACAAACATGCGTTTCAGTTGCACTTTCTTCCAATGGAAACGGAAAATCGAAACTTGTCGCAAGTGGTGCTTATTTGCAACGAAACTTGTCATTTTCATCGTATATTTATTTAGTATATTTAGAGCACCTTGTGGAAACGGAACGAATTAGGTTGCACACCCAATATATTTTGAAAAATGTTATTGAGTGAATAAAACCTTGAATAAAACCTATCAATCAAAAATTATTAGATGCTTGGACAGGATGGTTCACTGTGTGAACGGGATGGGATGGCGACAGTGAGTGAAGTTCGTCCCTGTGTCATGTTTTACGTTTATTTTACCAAATTTATAGCAAGCGCTCTCCGCAACAGTGGAACCCGTTATATGGCGACCGTGACAGGACTTAGTGATCAGAGATGAACTCTGTTAGTGAAATCAATCGACTCGTGATCGATTTTTTATTTCTTCCCGATATTTTTGTCCACTACATCTACAAGCACCAAGATACAAATTTTTACGTAAAATATCACAAAACTTGAGAGTTTAAGCATTAAGATAATGTACATTCCATCTTTATGCGTTCATTCTATGTATAAAACATTTTTTTTATGGGATAGAGTAACGCTCTTCGCAAATTATAAAAATATTAAACAAAAATTGTGTCTGTTAATGATTTTATGTAAAATATATTCTAATATGCGTATTAGTGGGGATATAAGAAAATTTACGGTCAAATGGTTGAGAAAAAGTCAGGATTACGTGTTTTAGGTGACCAAGTAACATGAACTCAAAAATTTCGTTCAAATTTCAACAACTTTAAAGCAATTTGCCTCATAAGACGGATGTCGCCACCAAGCGTTGACACTGTACAGGATCTTTTTGGGAATATGGGCATAGCCATAGCAGCAAAACAGATAAGTTTCTACATTGGGAGAATTCAGTTGTGTGGATGGCTTTGGATGGCTTTATATTATCACATACGAGAATTGACATTTCAATGTACCCGTATGAGTACAAAGCTGACTGCGACGATGAGAACATTCCTGTGGCGAGGCATCGTGGCTCGAGTTCCAATGCAACAGATGGCGCGTAGCAAAGATGCAGGTGGTTTGAAACTGCAGTTACCAGCTTTTAAGTGCAAGGCACTTCTGTTAAATCGACACGTGAATGATATTATTTCCCTTCCCTTCTATATGTCTTTCCTTACTCAGAGAAATTCTACCCCTCCCGCTGATTGTCCTTGTCTAAAGGTGATCCTTTCAAATCTCCCAACACTCCCTCCACATATTCAACAAAATCCTTCCGCAGATATCATTCACAGTCACTACATCGAACAAACGGAATTACCAAAAGTCACTCGTGTGTATCCAGCAACAAATTGGAAAAACATTTGGAAGAATATAACGATTCGACAGCTGAACTCAAGCGATCGTAGTGCCCTTTTCTTATTAATTAATGAAAAGCTTGAGCACAGAAAATTTGATATTTCGAATGAACAGAGCCGACGGTGAAAATTGTTTGTTTTGCAACACTCAATGCGAAGCACTAGAACATAAATTCAGCGATTGCATAAGGGTGAAGCCAGCATGGAGACTACTGCAACGGAAGTTAACTGTGCTGTTCAATGGATGGCGCAGTCTGTCGATAGACGAACTCTTGAGACCTCAATTGAGAAGTATAGGAAAAACTAAAAAGGCAAAAATTCTTAAAATATTCGTAAAATATGTGAACTTTATAATGAGAAGCAATAACTTTGTTGACACAGTTTCATTGAATTTTGAATTAGAAAACGAAATGTAAATATTAATTTTATAATAACTTTTTGACCTTTGGATAATAAACGAATATCAAATGTAAAAAAAAAAGTAGTAATACCAATGATCCTATGGAATGGATATGAATTCTACGCACCCAATATTTGAAAGGATTCATAACAGTTTATGAAAGTTAGTCTTGTTGTTAAATACAATCCTAGTATAGTTTAAGTCACTACACCCAAACTAGCGTTGGCAGAAAACATGTCATCTTTGGCAAAAATTATGCCATTTAGTGTGCTGGAGAGTCAAATGCGCAAATAATGAGCTGTTTTAAAAGCGTAAAAATGGTTTATATGTATGCGTGCAGACATCTCTTCCTGATTTCATTTCTCATTTCATTTAGGATTGTGCCAAAAAAAAAGTCCATACGACGTCAATGGGGATCGGCTGGAATGCAACGCTATTTTACACGACTACGTTATCCACATGGCTAATGATGCTTCAGCAGTTGTTCAGCAAATACGTGATAATATTACACCTGATTATAAAATGAAGTTGGAAAGTGTTTTCTAAGAGTAAAAAAGGAGCGCATGAAGGAGAACAACATCTATCTCGGTCTGGGCCGTGTATGTGGCAAAGTATACGGAAAGCTTATTTGTCTATTGTTTCGCTCGCTTGTATTATATTGCTTATATTGCTGTACCATGTATATTATACAAATGCTTACCAGTATTTGTGAGTCATGACAATTTCTGTTATGTTATATCTCATTTAATGTCATAAATCGGGATGACAAAACGTGAGCTAAAAATCAATTTTGGGTGTAGGAATGATTGAATGATATTAGTTCTCCAGGACGTTTGTTGGCCAAACCAATTTCTTATCGAGGCCATAGCCAAGCATGTCGACAGAATCAGTTTCAGCAGAATACATGCATTGATATTGGTGAACAACAAGTATTAAAGATAGTTGTTGCTCGATTCCGCCTCCATTGTTAGTATGTCCAACACACCCAGCAGTGTCTCTTCAGTTCCAGAAAGAAACTCTGCAATAACTCTTGGGGCCCCCTTCAAGGCTAACCAATTCTTGAGACCTCGGTCCTAACCTAACCAATGGTCCGTTGAGTTGAGTCTTATTTGATCTTGGTTGTTAGTAGCTAAACAGAACGGTAATTGATTGAGCCGAACGCTGTTCCTTTCCGTTTTTTTGCAAAATGTCATTTTCGGATAAAAAGAGTGCTTCAGTTGTTAATTTATTTTTGTAAATGCACATCACGTCTAACATATACCGTCTTGAGCTACATGCACGAAATGTTCGTAACTATTGCAAAAGTAGTTTAAGGTCCCGACATCGTTCGATAATCGAGGAATTCAAATGTAGTAGGGAAGGTTTTTTATCAATTCATCTAATAAACCCTTTTCACTCCGTGAAAGAATAACTTCATCATTTTTCTGAAGAAATCGATGTCAATTTGATTGGAGTTTGCGCTCGGTGGAACGGAACTCTATCGATGTTTGGTAATTTCTTCTGCCTATTATATTAACACCATTATCGCTTCTTATACCCGCGGTGGGAATCAAACCATTTCCTTTGAACGTGAACGAGAAACTTCCCCGGAGGGGCAAAAAGCGCGAGTTCAAGTTCAATATATAACACCCCCCCCCCAGCATACATAGTGTATTGTCACGTAACTTTTCGCTTACCGCGCCGATTGGTTCGGAATAACAACACACTCTTGTCAACGAATAGATACTGTTAACTTCCGGTGCCCTTTGCCTTTCGAGAGTACTCTTCTCCGGAAGTGCGATGAGATCGAATCTCGGTGGAAATCTGCCTAGCAACTCGTGTGTATCGATACGCGGAGCTGCTTATCGTATTTCCGTCAGTTCGGGAATCAACATGGGTCGATTTGTAGAATAGTACTCTTTTGAAACACTCAGTACTTTAAAGGGTCTCAAAATTTCCGCTTCCGCATTATTCACTGGTAATATGAATTGAAAACGATTTTGAGGAAAAAATCTCGACTGATTTAGATGTTAACCTGATGTTGTGATATAGTAACTACCATGAACTACAAACTCATGCAACCGACAAATGAATTTGGTAATGATCTAATTTCTGAATATATCGTCAAGGCGATTCCAGAACTCGAATCGTACCTGAAGCACGTATGATGTATGCGTACCAATCCGTCAAGCTTATGGCTTTCGTTATACGATACGAATTGTGCGGGGAAAACTCCGTCTAACTTTCTAACCCAAATATTGCGTGCGAAAGTTTCTCTATCCATTCCTTGTGCCTTTCTATTTCTAGGTCATCACGTAGGAACGACGGATGTGGACGGTGAGTCGATGAAATTTCGACGAATTACACTCAATTAAACTAATGCGCAAGGTGGGATTGGTGGCATGTGGCCGACACATGTGTGGGCGGAATAATCCTTGCCGAAATAAATGTTATGATTCAGTTCGATAGACGAACAACGCCTTTCTGGGTGTTATATGTCGCATCGGAGTAATGCCGCATTCTTCCAAAACAACTAATTTTGGCTGTCTTCTAATGTTATGCCAGACAGTGCTGGAAATGTTTGCATTACGAGTATATCACGATTGTATACCAGCAATTCTAAATGATATCGTCCTAAAAATGCAGATTTTAAAAACTTGTATTTTTGATTCCAATGAAAGTGTGTGTTCCGTTTGGGTTGGAGGAAATATGAGTTTTTCACAGCAATTGGGAATTTTTTGACTCAAGTGTAACTTTTGAAAAGGACGTATCGATTTTATTAAGAGAAATCTTTGATAATTTATATCTCAAAAACTATGAGCCGTACCGAAATAGTATCTTAGAAAAAGTTATAGAGTATTGATGGGTGAATATGAAAAAAATGTACACTGAGAAAAAAAAAATTAATACTCTTTTTTTATTTACAAAATAAAAATTCAATTTGCAATATCCAAAATACGTATTTTTTAATTTTTTTTTAATTTTTTCATACAAAATAGAAGTCATGCAGAAAATTTCAAAAACAGGCCCAAGATGGTAAAACTTTTTTTGACGAACTTTGTGGAACAACGAATTTTTAGGAATTTTCGAAACTTCGAATTTTTGTATGTTAACAATCATTTTTAGCCACAAATTATGAATCCTGATGTGATTTAAAACAAAAAAGGTTATTATCAATCTCCTTCTAAATGTAGCCATTCTCGAAATATTTTTAAAAAATATTCCTAATTAATTGTCTTTTTTATAGTAAATAATCCCTTTTAATATGTTTTTCGTGTTATACCGCCATGTTCATGAAATTTTATGAATTTGCTTATAATTTACAACAAATTTTCCAAATACATCATCATGGTTCATTTTTTGACTCAAGCGTAACTTTTGAAAAGGGCGTATCGATTTGAGTAAGAGAAATCTTTGCTAATTTATATCTCAAAAATATGAGTCGTACCGAAATAAGTGTGCTAGAAAGAGTTATAGAGTATTGTTGGCTTAATTTGAAAAAAATATACACTGAGAAGAAAAATTAGTGACGGCGCCAGTGGTTGTGTGGTTAGCGTAACAGCCTCACAATCTAATCGGCCTGGGTTCAATCCCAGCTGGCGTCGTTGGGATTTTCTGAGGCGAAAAATCTCTGGTTACTTCTTCCTTCGGAGGGGGAAGTAAAAGAAGTTGGCCCGGCTCATGAGTTGTTGATTCTGATAGGTAGGAACAGGTGGAGTCGCCTCCCTGATGTCGGTGATTGGCACTGAAGTGACGGAAATAGGCCGACGAAAAATAAGCGAAGGTAAAAAAAAAAGAAAAATTAGTACCCTTTTTTTTTATTTACCAAATGAAATTTTAATTTGCAATATCAAAAAATGTATATTTTTTTATATTTTTTTCAATTTTTTCATATAAAATAGAAGTCATGTAGAAAATTTAAAAAATGAGCCCAAGATGGTAGAACTATTTTTGACGAACTTTGTGGAACATCGAATTTTTAGGAATTTTCGAGACTTCGAGTTTTTGTATGTTAGCAGTCATTTTGAATCACAAATTATGAATCCTGATGTTATTTAAAACAAAAAAAAAGGTTATTATCATTCCCCTTCTAAATGTAGCCATTCTCGAGATATTTAAAAAAATATTTGTAATTTATTGTCTTTTTAATAGTAAATAGGCTCTTTTAATATGTTTGTCGTGTTATACCGTCATGTTCATGAGATTTTATGAATTCGCTTATAATTTCCAACAACTTTTCCAAATACATCGTTATGGTAAAGACATATGTTTAGGAGTGACGTTACGAAACATTCGAAGACATGTAGGTTAATACAAAACGTAGCGAAACTAAAAAATCTTTTTTATCTTAATACAAACTTCAATCAATCAAAAAAATTTTTGGAAATTATAAGCAAATTCATAAAATCTCATGAACATGACAGTATAACACGACAAACATATTAAAAGGGATTATTTACTATAAAAAAGACAATAAATTAGAAATATTTTTTTAAATATTTCGAGAATGGCTACATTTAGAAGGAGATTGATAATAACCTTTTTTGTTTTAAATCACATAATTTGTGGCTAAAAATGATTGTACATACAAAAATTCGAAGTTTCGAAAATTCCTAAAAATTCGATTCCACAATGCGTACAAAGTTCGTCAAAACAACAAAGTTCGTCAAAAATAGTTTTACCATCTTGGACCCATTTTTTTAATTTTCTGCATGACTTCTGTTTTGTATGTAAAAATAAAAAAAATAAATAAAAAATATTTATTTTGGATATTGCAAATTGAATGTTTATTTTGTAAATAAAAAAAAAGAGTAAAATTTTTTTTCTCAGTGTACATTTTTTTCATATTCAACAATCAATACTCTATAACTCTTTCCAAGACACTATTTTGGTACGACTCATAGTTTTTGAGATATAAATTAACAAAAATTTCTCTTACTCAAATCAATACACCCTTTTCAAAAGTTACGCTTGAGTCAAAAAATTCTCAATTGCTGTGGAAACCTCATATTTCCTCTAACCCAAACGGAATACACACTTTCATTCGAATCAAAAATACTCATGTTTTGTCATTTGTCGATTTCATTTGGGATTACTCATACCCATTATATTCGCCACACGCCACTTCTTTTCGACGTAGGACTACAACTTTCATGAAGGGTGTGAAATCCGAAAACAGGTCACGTATTCATGAATAAAGATAACGTTATTAACTATTCTCACCATAAACGAATTCTGTTCAATTGTATACCACTCGAATCGGATTCGGATTCCATAATTCCTAAACGGTTTAAATTAATAAAAACTGGAAGCATTACTATTTTCCCATACATTTGTTCTACCAGTTTGTGTACTTACCTACCCGTGCCGTCAATAATCAAAAACTAATACATTTATTTCTGCCCGTTTTCTACTTATTTGGTATTAATAAACCATCCGCGATTCGAGATCACTGTCTCAAGTGAGCAAGCGAACAACATTTATTCCTAATGGTGATATCACGCACATATACACAAACAGCTCGATACAAGAATGGGCAGAAACAGAAGATATGGCAACCAGCAGTGAAACTTCGTTCACATTTACTACAACAGCATCGAAGAGGAGGAAGCCATCTATATCAAAGTGTCTAATAACAAAGAAGG
The DNA here is from genome assembly GCF_029784135.1 of Toxorhynchites rutilus septentrionalis. NCBI lineage: Eukaryota > Metazoa > Arthropoda > Insecta > Diptera > Culicidae > Toxorhynchites > Toxorhynchites rutilus. Next base: position 164,922,478 of record NC_073744.1, read on the forward strand.
TACCTGAGGGGTTCTTCGTAGCCTAATTGGTTGCGTGTCCGCTACTAAGCGAACAATCATGAGCTTATAACTCAGGGCCCTCAACTGACCATCTTTGTGTGTTATTCTAGCTACTACGTCCATGCAGCAATCATCATGTGATGGTGATCCCAGTCTCTCACTCAACATACGATCGATCTGCTGCATCGGTAATTGGTGCTATTTATAAACACAACAATGGAAACCTCATATCAACAGTCCCGCTGTGTCAAACTGTGATCATCCAAACAATGGGAATATTCTTAGGCCGAAAAATGCGACCTGTGTTGTGTATCGGTATAATAGGAATACTTTTACGTCTAAATGGCTAATGTGTATTAGATAAAAATGTGTATCAATGAGCAGGTATGGGCAAAATCGCATCGAAATTCGTTCAACAACACTCATTCACAGATAAAACTCACCCTTCTATTCTTCGTTTATGCCTCACTTTATTTGAGACAGAAAACATTCACCTATCCTTTTCGCAAAGTTCATTCTCGATTAGAACGGAAAAATACTGTCTCGATTCCGCTCATCTATTCTCAGAAAATTTTGCATTCTCTCTTTTGCCTCTCGGGATGACGTTAGATAGTGATAGATTCAAATTGGAAACTCTTGCTTGAGCCAGCGAGTGTCTCTGTAAAATCATTCGTTTTTCACTCAAATAGCAATCATTGAGCCTCGATCGCGGCAGTAAAATATAGGTAGATAGTTGAAATCGAGTTGTTTCCTGCACACTATTGCAATGACATTTTTTTTTTGTTTCTAGTACGAAACGATTTAAGCCAACGCAAAAGACCATTTTAACGCAAGTTATTGGTGAGCGGGAAGGTGGATTCACGTGCACTTGAATACTGACAAGGCAGAGAGTATAAGGGAAAATAAAATCATACATACACGCAGATTCAGTCTATTTTGACTCACTTGTTATTTTGTTTCGTGCGATCTTTCCAAAGAAGTGTTCATTCATTGAATGTTGTTTTCCATTCTTTGTTTTGTTATGTTCACTATCAGTTCCGAATGAAGATGGTCGAGGAATGTAAAATGATTCATCGTGCAATCTCACGATTGCTTGCTTCATTATTTTCGCCATGATTATTCCAAGCAGATACAAGAGTGATTTATAATTAGGTGAGGAGAAATGAGCGAATGAATTTTTCCATACTTGACGATGAGTTAAGAATACTCTTACGCCTAAATGGTTACTGTGTAATACATGAGAAAAAATTCACACGATAAATTCGGCTCTGCTACAGCTGAATTGCTAGGTGAGCCTAACAATAAAAATCAACAGATGGGATAAAAAAAAGAAGGTAAAAATATGAGTAAAATGATTCATCGTGCAATCTCACGATTGCTTGCTTCATTATTTTCGCCATGATTATTCCAAGCAGATACAAGAGTGATTTATAATTAGGTGAGGAGAAATGAGCGAATGAATTTTTCCATACTTGACGATGAGTTAAGAATACTCTTACGCCTAAATGGTTACTGTGTAATACATGAGAAAAAATTCACACGATAAATTCGGCTCTGCTACAGCTGAATTGCTAGGTGAGCCTAACAATAAAAATCAACAGATGGGATAAAAAAAAGAAGGTACCTGCAGCATATGAGAATTGTTCATGTCAGTGCGGATACAAAAGAGCATCATAAATTTTGGAATGTTGACAATAATATTGATCAATATCTGAGTGGAAACGAGAAAAGGTGCGGGTGCGAGTTGGCTGCGCGGTTAACTCGCAAAGTGAGTACGGAAACAAATAAATGAAAAGCGCTGACAGCGTTTGACGATTCTGTCCTTCAGTAATATGTTGTAGAAGATTCAGAAGATGCTGATATACACGCGATGCACGAATCAAATGTAGCGTTCGTTGCAAGGCAATGAGAGAGGAGAGAGGATATATTGCGATTTAATCTCCGCCATTTCTCGATCGTTCGCAGAGATATTTTCATCAATCGATAGGAAATATTTGTACGTACCTATTTCAATAAAGGAAATGATACCTCAAAGCTATAAGGGGCTGTCAACATACCACGTGGACAAAAAAGCACTATTTTAGACTCCCCTCTCCCTTTTCGTGGACAAGCGCGGATAATCACTGTACCTCTCCCTCTGTTAACAACGTGGACATTCTTCCAGTTCAGTTCGAAACTCTAAGAAACAATTGAATTGCGCCTATATTCCATTCTATATCTGTTTTGTTCTATATTTCATGTTTTTATTGATTAGAACATAAAAATTCAAGTAATAAATTGTATGTTTAGAATGTCACAGTTATTTTCTATCTTTCGATTTCGTCAACAATACCACAAATTGTAAATGGTTGTATCTAGGACACGACCGCATATTTTCGACGTAGAACTATCCACTTGTTCATCACTTCGAATATTATTTTAGAATGGATCGAAATTTTTGTAATCTTCGTTACAAATAAATTTGATGAACATCCTGCCATGTTTGATATGATGCCTAGGACTACCAAAATATGTGAACGGGAGAATTGTCAAACGATCATTGTATTTTACATTTCCATCTGAAATTATTGCACATCTCACGTTTACGTAGTTCTCGAATCACGAAAGTTCATTCACCTTTCAGTTTGAAAGTACGTTTTTGGGAAACATATACTGGTCTGCACAACGACAAGCGAGTACAAAAGTATTCAACACTAAATAATATCCCCGACTTGCATGTATTTGCAAAGCGGATTCCCCCAGGCACATACATTCAGAAGTCCGTGTTAGGGAAATACAGCTCGGTGAGAACAAAAATACCCCCGACTTTCATGTATATTTACAAAGCGGATTTCCACAGGTACATCGATTTTGAAGTCTGTGTTGGAGAAACCGTAATTCGGGCCAATCAAAACTTGGCAGTTGGGACGTTTGGATAACGCTTGACATTTTACAGTTATTCAATTGTTCATCTCATGAAAAATAACATTTTATTAATTTTTATAGACGCGTAGAAATATTTCCTATCAATTGATGCAAATATTTTTCCGATCTGTTAAGAAATGTTAGAGTTATAAGCATTCAAAATACGGGTAGGGTTAGCACACAAATCGGCAAAACAAATGTATGGGAAAAAGGAAGTTCTTCCAGTTTTCATGAATTAAAACCGTTTAGAGATTAGCGAATTGTAATGTATAGCATATCAAACAAATCTTGAGGATTTCCGATTCGATTGGTATGCAAATCATGAGAATTTTTTTTTTTTTTTCAATTAAACGGTTTTTATTTCAATTTTAAACATCAGATACATTGTACAAATTGTTTACGTTTTACAATTTTTTTCTCCTTTTCTTTATACCGCTACCTAATTCTACATGTTACAGGATGCCGTTTTCCCGCGGCTGTCTCGGGGTTAAAATGTTAATCGTTAGTTGGGAAGGGATCTTAGTCTACACTAACCTAACTTAATCCTACAGCACACTGACATTTCCTCGCTCACACAACCATACGCTCATCCAGGCATCCATTACAACACATTCACCCAATCACCAAACTCTTTTTTATTAAATATTCCTAAATTCCATCTTTTATCGTATAACAGTTTCTGAAAATTTGCCACATTCCCTTCAGAAAAATTTCTGATGTTGTATTCGACAGCTACCGTTACTAACCACAAACAGGTTTTACTCTGGAAACTCTTAGAGTGTATATCTTTTGTTATTATTTCTCCAGGATCACTAATATTCAGTTTTAATCTGTTTTTAATTCTTAACGCAACCCATTCCCAAATACTTCTACTTCCGTTGCACATTTGCATTCGATGTTTAACCGAATCTATCAGACCACATGTTGCACATAAATTATTATCAATTCCTCTAATATTGTGCTTAAACATTTTCTCTTTGGTTGGAACAATGTCATTGAACATTAAAAATAGAGCTTCTTTGGTATTCGAATCGACATATGATTTGTTCAAATTTCCCCACATCATCTCCCAAGGAATGTTTGGGAATTTTGTTTGAATATTTGGGACAGTATTTTTACTGCTACGAAGAAAGGAATATATCGATTTAGTTGATATTATCCCATCCTGCTCGGCCACTTCAAGAGAATTTGCAACCCATTCTAGTGCATTTCTTGTCACTGTTCGGTTATTTTGAGCTAACATGAAATTATCTTTTCCTCTGTTTTGATGCGAAAGAATGTTTCTTATAAATAGTGCCTTTGTTTTGCTTTCTACATCTACCAAGGACATACCACCTCGAGCAACATCTAAATATAGTTGATTCATTTCTACCTTATATAACCCCAGACCTTTGAAGATGAATTTACGGCAAATTATTTTAGTTTCCGCAATGTGACAGTTATTTGGAGGATAGATTTGCGACAAATACCACAATTTCGAAAGAATCAGATTATTCAATATCCAAGCTTTCCGAAAAATGTTTAAGTTTCGTTTCTGATGAATCACAATAAGATATTTTATTGTTTGAATAATCGAAGAGTGGTTATGATCGACAGTATCTTTGAAACTATCAGGTATGTCTATTCCTAGAATTTTCAAAGATAAGACCTCTTTGAGAACATGTGGACCTGAACAACAGTTGTTTATTCTCATATATGCGGATTTTCTTGTGTTCAACTTAATTCTAGCATATATGCTAAAATAGTTGATCAGCTCCAGCACCTTATCGAATTCGTGGTTGTTTCGAATAACTATGTTAATATCGTCTGCATAGGCAATAACCTTGACAAAGCTATCGTCTATGAGCACTCCTTGCACGTTGTCATATAGTATTCGAATCAGGGCTTCAATATAAAGTACGAATAAAGCCATGCTAAGGGGACAACCCTGTCGTACGGATGAGCTAACTGGAATATTGCTGGTCAAAAACCCGTTAAATAAAATTTTTGAAGAAGAATATTTGTAAAGATTACGGATACACGTCACAAAAACTTGAGGTAAACCAAATCTTGCGAGTACCAGCCACAAAAAATTATGATCAACTCGATCAAAAGCTTTATCTAAATCTAAGCTAACAAGAAGCATTTTGAACCTTTTTGACTGTTTTGCTTTGATTGTCAGATTTCTAAGTATTTTGATGTTAGAAACACAAGATTTCCCTGGTAAACAAGCTGCTTGGCCTGGTCCGATTAATTTAGGCAACAAAGACTGAAGTCGGTTCATCAGAATTTTAGTGAAAAGCTTGTAATCGCAGTTCAACATACTAATTGGTCTTCTGTCAGATAACTCAAATGATTTTCCCTTTTTTGGTATTAAAGTAATAATACCTTCAACAAAACTAGGTGGAGGTAATGCACCCGACAGATATAAATTGAATAAATTGAGCAGGTCATATTTAATTTCTTCAAAAAACAAGGAATAAAATTCATACGTAAATCCATCTGGACCTGGACTTTTTTTCCTGCTAGTCTGCTGTAGGACGTGGGACAACTCATCTAACTCAATTGGTTTACACATCTCCAGATTTTCCTCCATGGTAATATGAGTGTTGATGAAACTCAAAACATTTTCTACTGCAGGATGAAAGGTATTATCATTTTTGAAAAGTTTTGAAAAATACTCCTCTAAAAATGGTTTGAGTTTACTGGGCTTTGATGTAATTTCTCCATCAACTGCAAGTTTCATTGTGTTTTTACCATAGTTATTAACAATCTTCTTTGATATTTGAAAAAGACTAATTTTTTCATCATTCAATATTGAGTCACTTGATACTTTAAGTTTGAGATTGTTGGTACGATTCTGCTCAATATTCATTAATCTTACCCTGATAAATGAAAGTTCCCCAGAGACATCCCTCCCATTCTTTTGCTCTTCTGATATTTCCTTCAGACAGCCATACAGAAAACTTTTGGATGATTCTATCTGTCGGTTTATTTCAAAGGATTTTGCCTTGAAAAAGGATTTGACTTTTGGTTTGAAATGTTCATTCCACCACCTAGAAAAGTTTTCTAAATACACAGTTCTGTTTCTCAAATCGCGAATCACGGGTAAAAACTCATCGTAAATGGTCTCATCACATAGAGTCGAGGGATTTATCTTCCAGTACCCTCTCCCAATAGGTGTCACTTCTGAATTGGAATCAACTTTATATTTTAATAATAATGCGTGATGGTCAGAAAAACTCGTAGCATTGGATTCTATAGTATCAACACAATTCAGAAAATCTTCTGGTGCATATGTTCTATCCAGTCTCGACATGGAATCACCTCTATAAAAGGTGTAAACAGTTTTTTTCATTCTAATCTTTCCAATGTCGACAAGATCAAGCTCATTTATCAATGTTTTCAATCCATAGCATATATTTTTCACCACCCCATTGGAATCACTCTTCAAAATAATGCAATTGAAATCTCCTAAAATTATGTTCGGTTGTTCAGTTGAGAGATGTGGTATTATTTCTTCTGAAAATAAAGCATCGCGTTCTTTACGATATTTCGAGCCAGAATGAGCATATATATTAATGAAGTTCAATCCTTCTATTGATACAGACAGTATTCTCCCACTAGGATGCATCAAAACATTAGAAAATTCAAAATTTTTTCGGATAAGAATTGCTGTTCCATTACATTCATCACTCGAATTGACAATGGAAAGATGGCTAGGCAGGAAAGCAAAGTTCTCAAATGCAACTTCTTGCAGAAAAACAAAATCAATGTCATTGTTCCAAACAAAGTCTTTCAATAAACCACGCTTAACGGCGGACGTAATTGCGTTGATATTAATGGTAGCTATTTTCCTTGAAAACATGTCTGTCTAATAAAATAGGAACAGCAACAAAACTTACTATTTACTTTGTCTTCTTTGCTTCTTGCAATTCACTATCTTCTCGACGGTGTGACCTTTCTGCTGACCGCCGGTCGCCAATTTTTTGTTGTCCTGCTTCTTCTCCGTTGTGCTACGGTCGTCGTCGCTGCCCGATTCTTCCTTCGCTCGCTTCAGCTTCGTTTGTCGATCCGTTTCGGAAATATTCTCGTTCATGTGTTCGTTCGATTCATCGGAAATTGTATTGACTGCTTTCTCATTGATGTCGTTTACGGCTATCTGCGTTGCTGTGATGGGTGTATTACGGGTGGTTGACGGGGTAGCCGGGATGGCCAACGTAGACGCTTGAGATGGTAGTGGTGAGTTTGACCTTGACGATGCTTTGTTACTGTCGGTCATTGCACCGCTTCCATTCTTTTGACCTAGCGGAGTCATTGTAAGCGAAAGGGGTTCACTGTTATCAATGATCGGTTTTCTTCGTGACACTCCAGTGGGTTGATATCCATCAGCTTTCTCACTGTTTTTCGAGATGGCCGCCAGTTTTGGACATTTCGATTTCACATGACCTTCTTCCCTGCAGAAAAAGCATTTGTTTTTCAGCCCGTCGTAGAATATACGGGCTCGAAAATGACCGATGTAAATATGCGCTGGGATTTCTTTCGACACCTCCATGTGGACTCCTCTGATTCCCGTGAAAATGTTAACCTTCATCTCATTGGGGAACTTTTCTCGCACGTGTTGTCGGATTGTCCCATATTGTCCCAGTACGTGCTGGATCTCACGATCATCAATCTCCGGAGGAAGATTAAAGATTCGCACGTACCTGAAGATCCGCGAAGCCTGGTCAATCGAAACTTGTGCCGTGGTTTTGTCCTCGTACCAGAACACGTAATGTTCTTCCGTTTCCGCCATGAACTCCGTAAATGTATTTTCGTCTACAAATTTAATGTAGAACTGGCCACCATTCTCATCCTTGTAGATGCTGTGGATGCTCGCTGCCGAAATTCGAAGATTATCCATTGAAAATCTCAACACTTCCAAATACGAAGGTGTCTTGCTTCCCGGTCCGAAATTAAGTTTCACCGTGTTCTTTCGCACGCTATTTGCCATTTTCACTCTTCCTTAGTAGAAAGATTCCGCTTAAAAAAAATTATCACTATCGCAAAAAACAATAGCCACCGAAGGCTATTGTTTAAAGTCGAGATCGCACTTTGTTGGACACACTCTATAAATACGTCTGTATCGCGCGAGCTCACGTCCGCGAATGACGCGATTTTTGAAGATTTTGCTTGATTACTTCGTTCACAGTGAAAATAGTTATAAACGTTAACTTTATTTCATAAAAACGTGACCTGTTTTCTGATTTGGCACCCTTCCTGAAAGACACAGTTCTACGGCAAAAAGTTTTTTGTATCGCTCTATTATTTTTTTTTGCAAATTTCATTTATGTTGCTCCAAATTCCCCCGCACATTATGGAATTATTTTACTCAATTCACTTGTTCATCAACTCGAATATTTTTTCAGAATGTATTGAAATTTGACTTTCGAGCGACCGATTTACGCGCGACTGATTTTTATTGATAGCAGGTCAGCAGGTCAGCATAAAAAAAAATTGCCCAAAAATTATGAACAGATACCATTGTTGAAATAACATTCCGTTGCGGAAAATTGCACCTCGTTGTGCGATATATTCTGGTTATAACACCGTCGACCTTCTGAAGTGGTTTTGCTCTTGAGCTTCGTGTCGAGCGAAACCGCTAGGTGTGATATACGCATTGGGAAAGACCGTTGTCCGCTCGTAAGCTATTTCTACCCAATGAGTTGAAATTGAACGGATTCGTAGGAAATCGTAATCAGTAGCATATCGAACATCGATTTTTGAAGATTCTTATTGAAGGTTAACCAGGAATTGTTTAAAATTATATCGCAGCAAAATTTAAATAGATAGGAATAAGGTGTCAAAGAACAAATTGAAAAGCGGTTAGAGAGCTGTAATTTGGTTTATTGAAACAATTAAGTTTATAATGCATTTTTGGGATAAAATCAATAATAACAACTCAGAGATCATCAAGTGTTTTTTACTTTCAAAATGTAACTCGTATCTTCTAATACAGATGTTTCACTACTATATCTTGCAGTAAATTTTCTCATCTTTTAATTGAAAGCAAGAGAATCGTCCTACGTAGAGTACCTTTTGAAGAAGAGTCAGTTTAAGGCACAAAGTGCCCGTAATAGAAAATAAACTCAATAATTTTGTCATTGTTAAAGTTCGACCATATGAGTAGAAGGATTTTTTTTCATCAACCTTCTTTATTATTGGACACTTTGGTACAGATGACTACTTAAAACGTAGTAATGGCCCTTACTTAACTGCTCATTCTTGCCTCCCAAAGATAGTACACGAAGCTCGATGGCGCCAATAACAAACAATTGCCAATAATTCCATTTAAATTAATATGAGTGGATTGCAGAATCTTATTTTTGCGGAATTCTGTATGATCTTTATAGTTTCATGTTATTCTCGTTGCAACAAAAACACAAGCAAACGTTTGATATTATGTAACATGGTATTACCACTGACAAATAATTAAACTTAACGACGCAGAAATCAAAACGTCAATGGAACGAAAAAGTTGCCTACACAAACTGCGCGCGACCAGACATGCTGAGTTGAATCAAAAGAGTTTATTCAACCTAAGTTGCCAGTTGCCTTGTGTGCATGCTTCCATTTATTTACACGTGCTCTCAACTCATTTGTGATATTCGTTAAGTTGCCTTCCAACTTAGCAGAAACATCTTCCCGAGTAATGTTAGTGAAAAAAAAAAAAGGAAATAACCGCGATTCCTAATGAAGGCAATTTTCTTTTATATTTTTACAAATAAAATCATTTGATTCAAGAATCCAATCAAAATAAAACTAGGTGAACTCACTGTCGAGAGTTAGCGGCTAACAGGGCACGAAATCTTCGAAGGTGAAAAATGCATATCGAATCTCCTCTTAATCGCTTCGCATCGACTAGAACTACTTCGGCATTCGTAGTCGACATAGTTTGAATTGACTAGAAAATGAATTGACGAGCATTGAGAGCGAGGATGAGTAATGATCTATTCTAGTCAATGAATATTCTAACTGACGTGACTAATGAATACAAATCTGTCTCTTTATTCAACTGACTTCAGTCCACACTTCTACTTCCACCTAACACGAATCTCTTTACCCGCGTACGCAATCGAAATCGAAACAAAAACTTGATTTCTGATGCAAAAAAGTAGTTACACCATTAATGGACGGTTTATTGTCTACCAACCATGAACTCAAACTAACGAATTTAGACAGTTAAAAGATATGATATAAAGGTCCTCGCGTTAGTATTAGTAAATAGCATGCAGTTTGGGAGGAATTCTAAACAATATTTTAGTTCACTTTGTCTCCGAGTTCAATATTGTGAAAAAACATACAGAAAAACGGGGGTTATATCAACAAAATGCACAAATTTGTTGGTGAACACAACACTGCACGCTGTTTTATAATTGTGAATAACTTTCATGTACGATACAAATAAATCTAGTTATATGTCAAACCACGTTGAACTCAAACATCGATACATGCATACGGAATACATGAGAGAGATAAACGAATTCATTTTGAACGGAGTCACTTCAAAACCCAGACTGAATGCGTTTCTTTCTCTCCTGTATCATGTATGCATGTGTCAACGTAAATAGAATACCAAGCATATTACATCACTTGTGTGATACACACACTATCCAATACAGCTAATTTTAAAAAACTGTACAACTGTCAGGTTGAAATTGTTTTTTGCTTTTTTTTTATTGCCTACCACTACATTCAAAAAGCGGGGAGTAATATACCTTTTATTCTTTTTTATTTCCTTTTATATTGTAGCGACTTTTAACACATTTGGCTGGTTTGTCACTTTTTAGTTCCCTTTTTGGAAGAATGTCGGAAGTGAGAATTGAACTCGTGACCTTGAGTGTGATAGGTACGGATCTTACCACTACGACAGATCGCCTCCTCACCTGTTATTCCATTTACATTGTGCAGGTATCGATGTTTGTGTTCACGGTGGGTAAACAATGTCCATTAATGGTTTAACTACATTCTTGCATCAGAAATCAAGTTTTCGTTTCATTCGATATGGACGTTAAAATAACGTGGGCAACGAGGTACATATCAGGGTTGAGTAGTAGTGGAATGAAGTGGCATATTTATATTCATTGGTCACTTCAATTAGAACAACCGTTTGCTTGGATAGAATTAACTAGAAATGAATTGAAGAGCGAGGATGACTTAAAAGCGGGTGTTGTTGTCATGTTGACGACGGATGCCGAAATAGTCCTACTCGAAGCGAAGCGACTGAGAGGAGAGTCGATTTTCATGTTTCGTCTTCGAGAATGTTGGACCCTGATCTTGTATGTAAAATATAAGTTATTTATTTTTCATAATGTATGAAGTTAGTAAGAAAAACTTTAAAATAGGAATTGTTTTTATAGTTTTCATTATTTTTGCATAGCAAACTTCCTTGTTTTATCAATCTAATAACTCTCTACTTTCGCCCACGACAAAAATCACGAACACAATGGCATGTCTATGTGTGTATTTGAAACATGATAAATGTGGGCTCAAAAACAAGGGAACACCTAATGGAACACGCTGAATTATTGATTGGCACGAACAATGTGTTTAAAATACTGTAGATAACAATAGATTTTGCTCGGCCCACGGCCCACCCCACGGCCTATACGAGTTGTGATCGCAAGCCGGCTTGTTGGGTTTTCGTATGGCTATCACTCTCACTTGTCTCCAGTCATGCGGGACAATATTCAGCTCCAGAAACTTGTTGAACAAGTTCAGCAAACGCTGTTTCGCCAAGTCGGGAAGATTCTTCAACAAGTTGAATTTAATCTTGTCCGACCCAGGAGCTGAATTGTTACATGAGAGGAGGGCAATTGAGAATTCTACCATCGAAAAATTCTCATAGTCTCATTGGAGCGGAATGTCGCGTACGACGTTTTGTGCAGGAACAGAATCGGGACAAACCTTTCTTGCAAATTTGAAAATCCAACGGTCAGAGTATTCCTCACTTTCATTTGTATGGTTCCAGCCACGCATTCTCCTAGCCGTATTCCAAAGAGTGCTCATAGCTGTTTCCCTTGACAAACCATTAACGAACTTCCGCCAATATCCACGCTTTTTTGCTTTAATCAGACCTTTTAGTTTGGCTCCTAGAGCTTGGTACTTTCGAAACCATTCCACTGATCCAGTTTTCCTGAATTTTTTGAAAGCGGATGATTTTTCAAGGTAGACCTTTGAACATTCCTTGTCCCACCAAAGTGATGGAGGACGACGTCGGAAAGTGGTAGCCGGTACACGTTTCTTTTGAGCTTGAAGTGCGCTTTCGTAAATCAAACTCGATATAAAGTTATACACTTCGAGTGGAGGAAGTTCATGCATTGAAACAATTGCTTCAGATATTATTTCCGCAAATGTTCTCCAGTCAATATTCTTCGTGAGGTCATACGAAATATTGACTGACTCACGAGAGCTTGATTCATTAGCGATCGATACAATTATTGGTAGGTGATCACTACCGTGGGATCTTGGATTACCTTCCACATGCAATCCAGGGATAACGAAGAAGAGCATAGAGATATGTCTAGCATGCTTGCCCGTGCAGGAGGATTGGCTATTCTGGTTGCTTCCCCAGTATTCAAAACTGTCAATTTGAAGTTGTCGCACAGATCATAAATCAACGTGGCACGGCTGTCATCGTAGAGTGAACCCCATGCTGTTCCATGGGAGTTGAGGTCACCTAAGATTAGCCGCGGCTCCGGCAGTGCCTCGATGATATCAAATAACTGATGGCGGCCAACCATAGTTCTTGGAGGAATATATATCGATGCAATGCAGAGGTCTTTGCCATTGATTTGTGTCTGGTAAGCGACAACTTCAATGCCTGTCATCGATGGGAGAGTGACTCTATAGAAGGAGTGGCATTTTTTGATCCCCAATAAAGGGTGTGTCACATCAAATTGCATCACGGAAAAAACGCTGTAGAAATTCGCCCAGTAGACCGATCCTTTTGAAAATTTTAGACAGTAAAATAAAAACTATTAAACAACTTTTGGCATTTTCTTTTTATTCATACTTCGAGCCCAAGCCCGTATGCTCGCACCTTCCTCTTTATCCAGTCCATAAGGTTCTGTACAACGTCAGGTTGTAGTTTTTTTTTAACAGAAATCCATTTTCTCTTGAAGTCCGCCTCCGATTTGACAACTTTTGGGTTCTTCCGGAGGTCCTGCTTCATAATCGCCCAATATTTCTCTATTGGGCGAAGCTCCGACGCGTTGGGCGGTTTCATTTCCTTTGGCACGTAGGTGACCCCGTTGGCTTCGTACCACTCCAACACGTCCTTTGAATAGTGGCACGAAGCGAGATCCGGCCAGAAGATGGTCGGGCCCTCGTGTTGCTTCAATAATGGTAGTAAGCGCTTCTGTAGGCACTCCTTAAGGTAAACCTGCCCGTTTACCGTGCCGGTCATCACGAAGGGGGCGCTCCGCTTTCCGCAAGAGCAGATCGCTTGCCACATCATGTACTTTTTGGCAAACTTGGATAGTTTCTGCTTGCGAATCTCCTCCGGACCGCTGAATTTGTCCTCTGCGGAGAAGAACAACAGGCCCGGCAGCTGACGAAAGTCCGCTTTGACGTAGGTTTCGTCGTCCATTACCAGGCAATGCGGCTTCGTCAGCATTTCGGTGTACAGCTTCCGGGCTCGCGTCTTCCCCCCCATGTTTTGCCTTTCGTCGCGGTTAGGAGCCTTCTGAACCATGTATGTACGCAGGCCCTCCCGCTGCTTGGTCCGCTGGACGAATGAACTTGACAAATTCAGCTTATTGGCGACATCCCGGACCGAACTTCTCGGATCACGTCTAAACTGCTTAACTACGCGCTTGTGATCTTTTTCACTGACGGATCATCCATTTTTGCCGTTCTTCACCTTCCGGTCGATGGTTAGGTTCTCGAAGTATCGTTTTAGTACTCTGCTGACCGTGCATTGGACGATTCCCAGCATCTTACCGATGTCCCGATGTGACAACTCCGGATTCTCGAAATGAGTGCACAGGATTAATTCACGATGCTCTTTTTCGTTCGACGACATTTTTCCAAATTTACGAAAAATTGACAGTGAAGCATGGCCAACGTGATCTATACACTCTTACCTGATTATAAGCGAAAGCTGAAGATATAAATCCTAAAAATTAAATTTCTACAGCGTTTTTTCGTGATGCAATTTGTTGTGATACACCCTTTAGTACGCCACCAAACGAGTCATTTCGATCGAGGCGAATAATGTTGAAATCGTGGAAATTCAGTTCGTCGGCTGAAGAAAGCCATGTTTCACAGAGGGAAAATACATCACAGTTAGAACTATCAACTAAAAATTTAAATTGATCTAGTTTAGGGATGATGCTTCTGCAATTCCACTGTATTACAGTGGTCAAATCCTTGACCTCTTGCACTGAATCAGGCATCGAGGGAAATGAACGCTGCCAAAAAACCACATTTTTCTTTCAAAAATGTTCTCACAATCGGAAGCAAACATAATACTATGCTTTTAAGAGGGTCGTTTATATTTAAAGCATTTAAAATGTTGTCCATCAGGTCAGAAAGCGCAAGCAAGCCAGATTTTGGCTGTTGCCTCGACCGCGAAAAAGGAGCAGACGTGTTGGGTGCTGCTCCGGGAAGTGCTGAGGACCCCTGGTGCGTAGAAGAACCGCTTAAACCAGGAGGTACTTGCTTCGGTCTATTCTCAGCACGTTCGATTCGAGTTTTCATTCCAACATGGGAAGTTTCGGTATTCTTTCTGGGGAGTGATGGAAAAGAAGTAATTTTTCTTTTCCTGATGGCACCCTGCGATGTACCGGAACTTCCTGCATTGGGAGCGTCAGCAACAGGCTCGTCGTTCTGCAGAATGGAGTAGGGATTGTCCTGAGTCGTTGAAGCGGAACTCTTAAGCATTTCTGCATAAGTCCGCTTGGAACGTTCCTTTAAGGAACGCTTGAGTTTTTCCCCTCGTTGTATGTACACCGGGCATTGAGAAAGATCATATGGAGCCTCGTCGCAATGAAGACACTTGCGCTCTTTTGCGCAAGAAGTCCCATCATGACTCTCTCCACAATCTGCGCAACGTTGTTTATTGCAACAATAGGCGGCCGTGTGACCGAGTTGCATGTATTTGTTGCATTTCATTACCCGGGGTACAAACAACCGAACAGGTAAACGAAGTGCACCTATTGCAACGTAGTTTGGAAGAGCGGAACCCTCAAATGTCACACGAAAAGAGTTTGTCCGATTGAGAACTCGTTTGTCATTTTTAAGTGACACAGACTTCAGTAGATCGCATTCAAGAATCTTCACACTTTTAAGTTAGGAATTCTTGAAGCGACCGACACCATCGAGTATCTCTTTTCGAGTCAAACCCTTTTCGTTTATTACACCGTCTATTTCAACGTTGCAACGTATACGCGATACTCAATCGCAAAGAGATCACAGCGCGTTATTGCATTCGCTTGGGTCCTGCAAGAGACGACAACTCGTAATTTGTCTGGCCCCATCCGAGTAATTTCAGTAACTTTGGAAAATTTCTGCGTTAGTTCTTTTGAGATGCGAATGACATTAAGAGGTTTTGATTTTCGTCTAAAGTATACAATGAATGGACCTTTGAATCCCTCCGGGTATTCCTTTAGACGAAAATCATGTTTTTCATCAATTTCCTCATCTTCAGAACTTTCTACTTCATACACAGAATTTTCCTCCTCAACGTCTGCTTCATCCTCCTGCTCTTCAGGAGGTGGGTCAGCATCAGAAACATTCAATGACGTGGATGGGGATCCTCCCCGCCCTCAGCCATAATAATAAATTAGTCACCTGTTCGATGTGAACAGTATAGAATAATAATAAAAAAATAGAAAAAAATAAATGAGTAAATAAATTATATTTGTATTCAAGGTATATATAAATTATATTTATTTCAATTTTTTATTGTATAAATTCGAAAATGAAAAAAAGTTTCAACAAAAGTTCAACGGTAATGTAAGAAAAATGTACACCCCTAATGCCAACGCTTGCCGAATTGTTAAATACAATGTTGGACAATGGTGTAAATCGTACACAGGAGGTTGAAGGAATGATAAATGGAACAATAGAAAAATAAACTTCTACTTGCCGCTGCTGTGTAGCGTGTGATGAATGTGTGTTGATCTGAACTGGATCCTCAGCGTCTCGATCGTGCACCACTTTTTATTGAGCTCGCTTCACTCGCAAGCACTGATGAAAAAAAGCACAATATAAATCTGCGTGAAAAAAACACACCGTTATCGGATCGATTCTCAAACTTGTCCGATCAGCTCGCGAATTCTCGAACGAGTGGAATTCGAACTAATTCTTTTGTTTTTGTTTGTTCCATTCAGTTATGGAATCCCTGAATCCCTAGTTATGGAATCCCGTCGGTCCCTAGGGCCTGACGTTGAGCTTTTTGGTAGGAAAGCACTGACTGACTGGGACTGACAGCTACAAATTAAGAAAAAAAATATATACGTTAGTTTTCGGATGTTTGTGGTTACTTTCTAGTCGAATTTCTGACTATTTTTTTATTGATACAATAAGTATCTTTGGGAGCTGGGATCGACCCTGATATTGTGCAAACGCTCTTGATGCAGGCTGAATGGAATGTGCAGCTAGGAAAATTCGGGACTATTAATGCTAGCCGGATAAACAGATTTTCAGATTTCGCATTCTTATTGAATGTTCATTTAACGTGTTCACGTTGAAATTATTTATATCCCTTCGAGCTCACAGTGGAAAAGCGTAGACATTGTGGTACCCCTTATCCCCCTAAAGTTGTTCACGTGGTATGTGGACAGCCCCTTACACCAAGAATAAAAAAACGCTCGCGATGCTTGCTCATTATTCCTCATTATTCTCGTGCTCGTCGTATTATTCTCGCGAGGGAAAGAATGAACCATGACTCAACCATCTTCATCTACAAACTGCAACCCTTTCAAAACTACGACGCTTTTCACACCACCAGTCTTCAGAAAACATACGCAGTGCTGCGCTTGAGTTTAATTTTCATCAGCGCGCGATCAAAACGAACACGTATGCTCTCTTGGTGCGAAGTTCACAAAATTCATAAACACGACAGCGCAAAATGTACCCGGCGCAAAATTCAGATACTAAACATCTATTCTCACTTGTGTGATGGGCGCCTCATTTTATACACACACACACATATCAGATTCTGGCGCCCGCTTTGTCTCCGCTCGTTCTAAGCAAAGCATAAAAACAACAGCGCGCCTTCATACGAACCGTACTGCACACCACTAAAGCACTCTTCTAAAAGAATATCTCAAAATAACAAGCGGATTGAGTAATATAATTCCGTAGTCCTACATCGACAATGCGGTCGTGTCCTAGAGACGTACCCCTAACATTTTTTTTATCAGACAGAATACTCATGAATTTTCATAATTGAATAAAAGTCGTTTCATCTTCACTTGCAGAACTCTTGATACTATTTTATTAAGGATATTTATTATATACGAAAAAGGCAATTTTGACGTGGGACTACGTCTAACCGGAATATATGGAGGGTAAAATGAAAACCTAAACACAGAACATGCAGGAAAAAATGAAAGATTTCGAATGCTTATAGCTCGAACATTTCGTACTGGATAGGAGAGATGTTTGCATCACTTGATAGGGTATATTTCTACGCATCTATCGCAACTAACAAAATGTTGTTTTTCATTAGATAAACAATTGAATAACTGTAAAATATTAGGCGTTATCTAAACGCCCTAACTGCATCGTTTTGATTGGCCCGATTTACGGTTTCCCTAACACAGCCATCAAAACCAAGCAGCCTAGGGGAAATCGGCATTGCAAATTCATACAAATCGGGGGTATTTTTGTTCCGATTGAAATGTGTTTCCCTAACACAGACTTCAAAACCGAGGTTTCTGGGGAAATCGGCTCTGCAAATAAATGCAAACTGCGAGTACTTTTGTCCTCGCTTGCCTTTGTGCAGAGTGGAATATGTCTGTCCTAACATGATCTTCTAAACTTAGGAACCTGGGAAAATCGTGCAGACACTAGAAGCGAATGAACTTCCCAGTTTCAAGCAAATTCGAGATTCGAGAAGTATGTACACTTTTGGGATGTAAACTTCAGAGGGAAATGTAAAATAAAATAATCGTTTGATAATTTTTTTTTGTCTTTATTGGAAAGATTTTCAGCCTTAGGCTGGTTCATCAAACGTTTGATAATTCTTCCGTACATATATTTTGTTCTAGTCATCATACCAAACGTAAAAGGTCCGTCATTAAATTTACTTGTAACGAAGAACAATCAATCACAATAAATGAATTGACTTTACACGGCATTTGTTCATTTTTTTCACTCACAGAGCAAATATATTGAACTCAATTGAATTTGGAAACTGTTTCATTCAATCAAGAATTTAATCAATACAAACGAATGATTGCTAAGCTAAGGTAGTTCCACGTGAACCTTGCGGTTATATCATAGATATAACCCACTATTTTTTTTGTTTATAATTTCACTTCTAAAAATGTGTTCTGTTCACCCGCAATTTCACCATCATATTTTGCTTCATGCACACAAGCTGTTCCTCCCAACTTCGCAGTCGCGAATCGCGAATCGTGAGCGCGAGCTGTCACACGTCACAAATCCATCTGACGTTCGGAATATTCTTCAAACACGAGGTGGACCCATTTCAATAGGTTACTAGATCACTGCGCTTTCGATCCGATCAAGACACGTCACTCACATGTCACCGGGGTTTGAGCGAACGCTTTAACCTCAATTTCGCCAAATGCGGGACGCGAAAGCAATTACGCCATCCGGGCAAAGCAATTTCCGCGGCCATGAGACACTCTTTCATCTTCAATTTCATGCATAATTTACGAACTGATTTATGGGGAGATGGCGAAAGTCCTGGTAGCTCTTCCCAGGGTGATGCCGGAAAGGGTTCGCACTCTTTTCTCTTTTCCTGATCCGGCGTAAAGTAACGATGATAATTATCTATTTGATTAGGGGTTTCCGTTGCTGGCGACATTGGGTCGGAATTTTGCTAGCGCGGCTGAAGAGGGGAAATGCTAGAACCACCTTTGTTATCAGGCGAGCAGGAAGCACCACAGGACCGAGGCAGGTTGTGGGAGATCAAAACAAACAAACCAATAAGAGATGGTAAAAGGGGAAGCTTTAATTACTGAACGCTTCCTTGAAGCCATCGCGGGAGGGAGCGATTAAATGTGGGGGAGAAACCGACTGACCATCTTAGTTTGTTTTTTTCTTCTTTCCACGAAGCCACACTCATTAAGCTGACCTTTTACCAGGGGAGAAGAATTCTCGTAAAAATGTTTTCACTAGAAAAGAATTCGTGACAGACAGAAGTATCCCCATCCCCCCATGTTGGATGGCGAGTTTTTTTTGTGGGTTGAGATGGAATTCCCGGGCTTCGCTTTGGTTTCAATTGAGTATCGATCAAGTTCAGTTTAGCGAAGCGGGGTCAAAAATTGGAACAATTGTAACTCATGCCTTATGCATTTAGAAGTTAGGAAACTTTCGACTGAGCTCAGTCATTCGGTAGTTAATTATGTATGCAACTCAGTAGTAATTTGTGCGACAACCTACTAGCGCCACACTTCGAAAGTCGCCATAAACAAATGACATAAACAACATGAATATTAACACTCTGTCAATCAGCCACCTCCTCGCCAAGGAACAGTTTTCAAAACAAACCTCATCAATTGCCCCAACAAAGGGAAACTTCGATTCAAACTTGCGTTCCTCACATTATTTCCGCAATCAAAACTAAGCTCAAAAGTCTTTGACCGGTAGTGGTCGAATGATTCGCAGCACTGGCCAAAAAGGCATCGATAATGGCCAAACTTGTGCTTGTTTGTGCGCTCTAGCGGAAGGAAAAAATCCGCTGAGGCGGAAGCAAATAAGTTGTGGCAACTGCTTCAACTCAAGCCATCAGCACTCACTTGCTCATGGACGTGCTTTCGGGATGTGTTGGCTCGGAGTTCGGAAAAACCCGATTCGCAGAACGTTCACAGCTGCCAAAAGTCTGAATAACATTAAGGAAAAAGTTCACAAAAATATGTAATCAACAAAACTGAACAAAAAAAAAACAAAACTCCGGGAAAATAAGGGAATATTTGTGAGTTCAGTTGTTTGGAAGTACGAAACTGTTATCGGTGAAAATGGGACAATATACCGTTTTGTCTTAAATTCCGAACACGTTTTTGGCCATTAAACAGTGTCTCATTACTAAGAATGGTACTTTTTCGCGAAATTAATGTGGTTTTTGGATACAATAGAGCCTTCTCTTTTATTTGGCTACCATAAAGTTAATTTACGAATTTACAATATTCATGGTGAATTCAAATTTCGAATTTGCTAGCGCAAACATTTTATCGCTGGTTTTGACAATCACTTCTTTGCAAATGCTTAGTATTTTAAGTTATATACAGTATCGATACCTGTGAATGATGTTAAAATTAAGCCTACACCACAAAGAATGTCAGGGCATTTATTATTCAATCATTGAAAATAATCAAGTTCATTAAATTTACATTTAAAAATGAAGTGTTCGGAATTTGAGACAGAACGGTGTGAAATTTCTAAAAAATGTGTCTAATTTACACTACTTTCTAAAATGAATACAGTAAGTTTCGTCTAATTCGAAATCTAGCTAATTGGACAGACCTGTAATGCGACACGAATAATTGGACATCTTTGTAAACATCGAGTTTGGGACCCAAATTATGGCCACAGATTGGAAGTCGCCACCAGGCGTCAACACTCTACCACTGCCATCGCGGATGTTCAATTACATGTCACAGTCGTCTCGAATTAGAGGTATCTTACTGTGTAATAAAATTTTAATTTATCAATACATAATTAAATTTATAGGCAACCACGATTTCTAAAATCCTTGCAGTTGCCAAGGATTTATTTTTGGAAATGAAAGACATATGTCATATATTTACGTTGTGTTCAATTGTGCTTTATTGCATTTCATCCAACGATTTTTTGAAAATATTGAACATAAAATTGGCAACATTTTTTGCGGTTGTAAACGTCACTTGTTTTGTGTTTCATGTTTTTTATATTTCCTCATGAAGAGGCTACTAACACCTGAACAACACTTGAAAGTTGTGCGGTTTTTTTTTACGAAAACCATGGTTCAATTTGAGAAACACATCGCGCTTCTCATTAAGGGTCCACATACTCTTTTATCAGTGTCGGAGGATATAAACTTGTATATAAATTTGTCCACAAATATCCTTAACATATAACACGAACGCAACTGTGTTATAAAACACTTGGTTCATCGATAGTACTTCCAACGTAGAACACGATCTTCCTTCTCTATATTTTTATTTACAGTTCAAAGTTGATAACATTACAAAACACCTCTACAATTCATTTACACAAACGCTCGAATAAACATGTTCCTAAAATTTCATCACATTAATTAACATATAACAAGAAAAAAACAGGCTAAAATTGGCATAATTTGGGAATGTCAAAAGATTTAATTAGGAGGGGAAAAAGTGTTACTTTTCTTATAATAATCCACTACATAGAGAAAGTATTGTTATGAATGACAAAAATAAGCGTATTAAATAAAATGAGTGAACTAGATTTTCTTAATCAATTAATGCTAGCGTTTGAAATCATTAAAACACAACTGACATTTTGGTAGATGCTGAAATTTCAGTATTATTGACTTCTAAACTTCTCTAAACTTAATTGTAATTCAATTTTATTTCTCGCCCAATGTTTGGTTTTTATTATTCTGAACATAAGAATTTATTTGAACTTTTTTCTTTCATCAAAACAACGAAAAAATACGAATTACTCAAATTACAACATTTATTTCAATTCTAGTACGGCCACAAACGGAAAATAAACAATACCCGGAGTCACGAAAACATTTGCTTTTTTATAGGAGAAACGGTAGACAGCATGGCAAAAACAGACAGCATGGGGAAAAAGTTGCAAAAAATTTTTTTTCAAGCAAAATGCACTTGAAAATTAGATTCGATTGAGTCCGCATGACCCAGGTCGTGAGGCTGTGGGCAGTGCTGCCACACGTACAGATTTATCTGGAAAAGTACAGATTTTTTCGTTATTTTTGGTACAGATTTTGTACGGTACAGGGTACAGGTTTTCGTCAAAAAGTACAGATTGGTACAGATTTTTT
The DNA here is from genome assembly GCF_029784135.1 of Toxorhynchites rutilus septentrionalis. Taxonomy (NCBI): domain Eukaryota; kingdom Metazoa; phylum Arthropoda; class Insecta; order Diptera; family Culicidae; genus Toxorhynchites; species Toxorhynchites rutilus. The sequence goes on from NC_073744.1 coordinate 164,944,568, forward strand.
TCGCGTGTGAAATTTCTTACATTTGAACAAAGCAACCTTAAGGTACATGACGACTTTTACGCCACAGTTGCTTTCTTTGGAGTAGGTTTTGCCCGAGATCCACAGACTGAATGGTTTTTTTTATTTGACCATTCTCACAGGAATCTTACGTTGTTTCAATGTACAATGCTTCTGAATTTGAAGATCATTTGAAAAGCGGCAAGAATAGCAACGATACGATGAACGATATTTTGAGATCAAAAGGTTTCATTAAACATCATGGTGGTAGCTCAAAAATTTAAATAAATGACTAGCTGACCCGGCAAACGTTGTTCTGCCATATACATTATTTCTAGTGAATATTGAAGTTGTTGAATAAAAACATAACTAATGTATTGTAAGTGTGATTGAACGTTTTAACGATCTATGAAATAAATCGAGTGTAATCAATGAAGGATAAATTCCATGTGGATATCGAGCAAATACGTGGAGGTTTGACCGTGTATGATATTGCCTAATCCGAGTTTGGTTACGGTCCATTCTCTGATGAAGTTCTAACGGATATGTGGCTCTATACACGATGACCGTCGACGAAAATCAAACAACAACAAAAATTTTTTTTTAATTCGATGCATTTTATTAACGTAACTGGCATGTTTGATTAAATGTTGAATGCGCTTGCCGCTTTTGTTTTAAAAGTGTGTTCAGTTCACCCGAAAATTCATCACCATTTTCGCTTTACAGAAATGAAACACGAAGCTCAATGTTGAATTGCGTGGCAATGTTGCCACATTTGCACAACTCGATTGGACTTGAGTTGCGATCCGTTCGGATAATTCTGATTCGATCAGTAGATGAATCTGGAGTTTCCGAGGAAAATAAACTATTCTTTTGCTCAGAGTGTATTTTGTCGACTGACCAAACTGAAAAGTGCGCATGAGGTAATCCTTCTTTTTGTCATTCTACCGAATACATCCAGCAACACTGTTGGACGGAATACGTGTAATGTTGTAATGAAGCTCTTTAAAGACTTCATATTTTCGTTTGAACACACGTGCTATCATGACCAGGGCCCGAAATCTTCGAAGGTGAAAAATGAGGACCGACTCTACTCCCAGTAGCTTCGCTTCGACTAGAACTGCTTCGGCAATCGCCACCAACAAAAAATGACTTGACTAGAAAATGAATTGACTAGCGTTGACTGGCGAGGATGACTAATGAACTAGTCCAGTCAGTGGTTATTTTAACTGACTCGACCAATGAATACAAATCTGTCTCTTCATCCAACTGACTTCAATCCACATTTCCATTTCCCCCTGATACTAATTTTGTATCCGCATACACACGTCCATATAAAGAGGAACGAAAACTTGATTCCTGATGCAAAAAAGTAGTTACCCCATCAATGGACTTTTTGTTTTCTACCCATCGTGAACTCAAACCAACGAACTTAGACATTTATCAAGTATGCTATAAAGGTCCTTGCATTAGTATTAGTTAGTATTAGGCGTGCAAAATAGCGCACGCACACTGCACGCTATTTTATACGTGTGAGTAGTTTTCGTGTACGCTACAAAAAAATCTAGCTCACCTGTAGCGTTTGTCAAACCACGGTGAACTCAAACATCGATGCATGCAAACGTGTATGGGAGAGAGCGAGGAACGAATTCGTTTTGGGGGAAGTCACTTCAAAATACAATGAGGACAATTTGACTGGGAAGAATGGAATGATATAGTCGAGTCGGTAGAGGGAGATAGCGACTAAACGCCCGACTGACTGTTCAGTCGTTTTGACGGAGAAACTGCCTGAAGAACCAAAACTCTTTTACCGACTGACTATGGATAAAGTCAGTCGGTTAGTCAGTCGACTATCCTCAGTTGACTATGACTATCCCGCGTCCTGATCATGACAATGCATACGTTTTGGCTCGACAACGGCAAAGGCTGTGTCTGTGTTGCTCATAATAGCGTCTCGCGAGTGAATTGTATTCTTTCCCAAACCGCTTCTGTTGATTTTGCCGTAGGAATCGCAGTCATTCGTTTGCGTATTTGACGACCATGGATTGTTGACACAGCCCAAGACATTGTGGAAATTGTTCTGACCGCGTCGAATCGTCGTATGATCCATCGAACGTACTCTCCTATTTGTTCCATCTCCTCCAACCCAATGTGCAAGAATATTAATTCAAAATGAGTAATGATGCTCTTAATGATTGAAGTACTTATGGCGGGATCATGTTCTCTGATGTTTATGCGATATCCGTGCTATCCTTTTAGAGCGGCCGAGGGATTTTTCGTCGCAGAAATTTCTTATGACTTGTGCTGTATTCACACATACAACAAGGTTTTTACGCGGTTTTTTACGAGGTTTTTTTAACGCGGATTTTCCAATTAGCGCGGTTTTTTTACGCGGATTTTCCAATTAACGCGGTTTTTTATGTGAAAAAAGACCAGAGCGATATTACATCTCTCACTCCGTTCACATTTCGTCTTCATGCTCCGTCAGGGCATATGACGGTAATCAGTGCTTGCGACGGAACTTAGCGCTTATGACGGAAATTAGTGCCGCACTCTTTCACGATGCTTACATATATTTTAGGTGACCTGGCTTTTTTTACGCGGATTTTCCAATTAACGCGGTTTTTTTACGAGGTACGTATCCCCCGCGTAAAAAAAAACCTGGGTGTTGTAGCGGACCGGGTTTCAAAAGACAACCCGGAACCTACGGCCAGCTCGAAGAAGGCTAAGAAGTTAGCTTTCCCACCCGACCTCTCTTAAGCGATTGGCTTAAGCGCCACCTCTTTCGAGGACCAAAAGTTCGTTGCCCAGCTAGAGGCCTGACATGCAGGCCTAATTTGTGTCCTTTTATAAGGATCGGGGGACGATTGAGCTGTACGAATTTCAGTCAGCGAAGGCTGACAGAAGACACCCGCAGGAAGCTCCAAGAAAATCACCAACAACCCAGAATCACTCCGAATACGACGGAAAACCACTACAGGGTTTTCTCATCACAGGCAACGTTACTCTAACAAATTACCAGACTGGCACGGCCATCTGGGAAACAAAGGCGGACCACAAACAACTCCAGACATCAACTACGAAACACGGATAACGTGAAACCTTAATAAAAATAAATTGCCCAAAGCATCCCCTTGTGTGCATCTTGCTTCGACCAACTATCCTTAGATACAGCCTTCTCATTTCCCTCCCCAAACTCAAGGCCACGAAAGTAAGCGCTGCGCTAACAGACACTCATTGGTCGAACAACTTTGGCGATTGAGCTTTCGCCCTGCCCCAGGGAGGTGGGATGGGAAATCTAAGCTCTTAAGTATACTTTCTGGAGTATCTTTTAGTTTACTTTCGGTTGTGACTTAGTGAAGGTACACTGTAAATGTTTCAGTGTGAGTTTTTGAATTTAAATATTTGATATTTGAATAATTACTAACTATCCTAACTAATAAATAAATAAATAAGTATATAAATAAATGAATAAATAAATAAATAAATAAATAAATAAATAAATAAATAATTATAAATACACAAAAATATTGTAAATAAATAAATTTTGAAATAAATAAATAATCCAAAAATATCACATGATGAAAACAGTTGTGGCAACTGTTACAGTGTATTGTAAAGCTTGTCACTCAGACTACATTCAAGGTGTCAAGGTGTCTTTGTTCGCAAAGAAATTTCAACTAAGTGATAACAATGATGACGCAAGTGATACAATGTTGAGATGGCTAACGTTAGGAGCATTAGGAACGTTAGTACCATTGAAGAAGATAATTGAGGGCATCGTACGAACGGTGTGTTCGAATCACAATTTCTCGAGCGTCGCTACGCAGTCACCTACCATGATTTCAGCAATGCCTTAAAAAATATGCGCATTAGTGCTCTCTAGCCGGTCTTATATCAGGATTGACGACAATAGCGTGATTGTCATTTTGCAATCCTAGCATGTGTGATTAGAATAATGTCAATAACTCATTGTGCTTATTCAAAAAGGCTTCCAGCTCATCGGTGATGCGCCTAGGTTTAGGCGAATTGAGGTTACATGCGCATGTGTAGGTAAAAGATCGATGAAGCGAATATAACGCCATCTGCTATTTAACAACGTAAACAAAAATTGTTCTTTGAAAAACCTGCGACGGATCGATTATTTGGTATTGTTTATACAAAAATTCTAATATCGTGTTTAAAAATAGGAGATGAGGGTGTAAATTTATGTTTATATGCATTTTTTAAGCCAAATTTAGGTAAAAAATACGAAAATTTATTTTTTTTTGCATAAGACTACCCTTATCAGTATTAAATACACAGTAATCGGTATCCTAACGGTATCATATATAGTTTACGACCTATTCTCATACCTACCAAGCTTTTTGGGCATAATTTCATCAAAATCGGGTGAGCCGTTTCGGAGTAGTTCGACCACGACCACGTACATAGTCACACGAGATTTATATAGATATATTATATATAGAGATAGTATGCAATCTAGAGTCAGAAAAACTATGTATAAGCGTCATTAAACACACAAATGACTTGCAAATGTAAATGTAGTATTTGTAGTAAATAAATGATTATTTTTTCATGATAATAAACAAGATTTTTCTGTACAGCGAATATTTTCGGTGGTACAGATTTTTGGAAGAAAATGTACAGATGAGAAAGATCTGTAACCTCTCTGGTACAGATGGAAATGTAGCAGCACTGTCTTCTTATTCTTCTTAAATGGCACTAACGTTCCTAGAGGAACTTCGCCGTCTCAACGTAGTATTACTTGCGTCATTTTTAGTAGTAATTAGTTGAGATTTCTATGCCGAATAACACGCCTTGAATGCATTCTGAGTGGCAAGCTCTAGAATACGCGAGACCACAGTGCAAGTCGGAGGAAATTTCTTTGACAAAAAATTCCCCCGACTAGAACGGAAATCGAACCCGAACCCCCGGCATGTTAGTTATGACGCTAACCACTCGGCCACGAGAGCACGAATGTAGCAGCACTGGCTGTGAGCTAATAAGATCGGTTTGGAAATTATTACATTTCAGGATGGATTTGATGGATTTACGAGATTTTTGTACCAACAAAGGGAGATCTTGCACCAGAACTCCTTAGCTTTGTTTACATATGCCTTAGCAAACTTTATTATTCTTTTCATATTTACCATTGAGACGAAAGACTTTTTACCGACAGCATGATCTCTGAGATTGTTTCTGTATGCTACTCTCCGGACAGTGTCTGCACTGACAGGCCTTCCAATAGTGCCGGCATCTTCGGTAGTCAATTTAGGAATGTTTGTTTTTGGTTTCTTTCGCAAATTGCGCACAATTACCCGCTCTCTATCAGAAAACAGGATACGTTTGCTCCCTCTACCCTGGATAATTCCATGGTTGCTTCGTATTTTCACTTGTTTATGGTTTTCTTTACTGTAGAGGGTTCTTCCGACAACACCTACTATTTCCCTCAATGTATTTCCTCGATAAGTCTTTTTTTTAAACTTTTTCAAACATCAACAAAAAACAAAAACCAACACTGCCAAGCAAGTGGTTTATTGTTGGCATCACACACTGACTAAAAAAAGTACGTTAATTCGCAAAAGTCTTATATAGAAAATTCATTTGTTTTGAGAAATTTAAGGTGTACACTCAATTTGGTAATGCTTAGAAAAGAGATTGTTTTCAACTTTTAAGAATGAATAATAACAAAAAAAAAAAAACTTTTCGCAAAATTTTCTTGCTCGCATAATTACTCAAATGTGTGTGTTATCAATATGCATCAAAAGACGAAATATATTCATAATATTTTGCACCAAATAAATGGAGAGTATCGTCAAGAAGCAGTTGTATATTAAATTTTGCGATTGACTGTATGCAGTTCCTGCCTCGGCCAGGGCGATCCACCACTGATCACAAAATTTTTAACTTCAGAAGAATTTTCCCAAGAGTTATTGTACTCCCACCGTTCTGCACATCACGAACCACCAACTTTCGGATACACACGGGAACTGCTTTCGAAATCATTACGTTCTCAATTTTTCTGGTGTTAAGTAATACATTAAACTAACGCTACAGTTAACACAATGGTTGAACGAGAATGTTTAGTCTTACCTAGAAATTGTTCGTATCTTGTAAATCTAAGTGATGAAATAAAGTTCAATATAAATCATAAACCGTTACGGCACAGCAGTGGAACTCCATACAATTCTCTTACTAGAAAGTGTTCACATTTTCATCGCTTGTTTACGTGAAGAATATAACTTTTTCAGGTACACTTGATTTGAGAGTGTATGGATTTCTGGCTGTCTTGACGCAAGGTCTATAATGAAGAATGATAAGATGGGAAGGTTTATATAAACATATTTATAATTACATAAGTTTATTCAAATATTAATATTGCCCTTCTTTAACTATTCAGTGCAATTTTATCAAAATTTGAAAGAGATATTAAAAAAGAAATGTTTTTTTTCAATATTGTTTTTAGATGGTTATTAAAAATCAATGATAACCTTTGCTTTATTATTTACAAACCCCACCCCACCCCCTTATTTGTTAATTTTTCCTGCGTTTCGTTCTTTGACCTATCATTTTGACAATTCAATTTGAGAGGTTTGAAATTGCGTCAAGATAGAAATTTGGTGTGAGAGAGCGAATTATTTCAAGGATCAACATATCATATCTTTCTATTAATCCGCAAACATGCCTAGTAGTAACTTAAAAAAACCAAACTCATAAACGACAAAAAATTCGATTGTATATTTTTTATATATTTTTACAGTTTTACAGTACACATTCGCTTATTGGCGCTTTTTCAGTTAGAGTGCTTTTTAATTGGCGGTTCGCTAGTTGGAGCACGCGCCAATCAAAAAGCAGTCATCCGTCATTATTGTATGTCAGTTTTACTCTTTTGTTTCAATGCCATTTTTATTGAAGGGTCTTTGAATGTTAAACTCAAAAAATTAAGGCACAATATTGCAAACGTTTTTAGTTTTGCAGTTTGTATGACAAATGTTTTCGTTTAAAAATATTTATAAATATATATATATATATATATATATATATATATATATATATATATATATATATATATATATATATATACAAATAGAAAGTGAATTATATCACATCCACTATTTAAGGAAGTTAATGATACTTATATTTTCTAACATCAATCCAAATGCAGTAATCCTAATTATTATTATGGCCGCACGCTAACTTTGTAATTTGTGAACTATGGTAGTATTACTTCAGCCATTCTATGTGAAACTGATATAGTGGTTTTCAGATTTTCGTGAAAAATGGTAGCTTGTTTTGGTTATGGTAAAACATTGAACCTGTATTATTTTTTTTGGTGATTCGATTTTTTCACTTTTCCCAAAATAACTTTTATCAAAAACTCATAACTTTTGAACCACTAAGCCGATTCGGATGATCGACACATCAAACTGAAGTTAATTAGCTAGTCTTTTTTTTAAAAAAGTATCTAACTTGCAGGAAATTTCAATTTTGTTTTCGTAATTATTGATTCTATCAATTTTTTTTTATTGTTTACATGGTTTCGGGGCCAACGGCGCTGAAATTTTCTATATATTTTTTTTAAACTGAGGATTTTTTACACATTTACATTTTTTACTCAAAATCAGATGTGTCCTTTTTTACTTTTTGAGTTATAATGTTAACCGAGATGATCGATATATCAAATTAAAGCCAATGAGCTAATTTTTTTGGAAAAATATTACACTTGCGAAAAAAATGAATTTTGTTTTCGTAATTAATAATTGTATCTATTTTTTTATAGTTTACATGGTTTCGGAACCAAGGGCGCTGTATTTTTTATATTTTTTCTTGAAATCTGAGGATTTTTTACTTAACATATTAAAAAATGAGGGAGGTGTTCTTTTTCGTTCTTGAGTTATGATTTCTCAAAGTTAACATGTTTTTAAGCTTCTTTCGATCATCCTATGCGACTAGACTATATATATAGGTATATGCGAATAGAATTCCTCTTTTTTGCAAGTGTGAAATTATTGACTTCAATCAACTATGTCGATTATCTGAATCGGTTTAGTAGATCAAAAGTTATGAATTTTTGAAACCCGTAATTTTTGGAAAAAGGGAAAAAAATAATTTTTTGAACCATCGGTTAAATTTGAAAAATCATAATTTAAAAACGAAAAACACATTTTTGATATATTATCTAAAAAATCCACAGTTTTCGAGAAAAAATATAAAAAAAATTTTCGCTCTTGGACAATGAAAAGTATAAAGAACAAATACGATCAATAATTAAGAAAACCAAATTATTTTTTTGCAAGTGTAGTATTTTTTCAAAAAAGACTAGCTAACTGGCCAATTTGATATGTCGATCATCTGAATCTGTTTAGTAGTTCAAAAGATATGAATTTTTGAAAAAAGTTATTTTTGGAAAAAAGGGGAAAAACTAGATTTTTCGAACCACTCTGAAATGGAATGGGATCTAATATTTAGCGATGTGAAACAGAACTAGCAATCTACAAGAAAAACTTGAGAGCCACTATATCGGTTTGGCATGGAATATATATAACACTAAAAAATATAGTTTAGTGTTAATTTCCCCGGCAACTAAAAAGCTGATTACTAGAAACTAATTGATGTTAACGTTTATTACCTTGTAAATTCTAGAAACAATACCAACAGAGGGTATTTAAAAAAATAAAAATGGCTTTTTACGGGGTGTGTTCGAAACTGAAAAAAATAAAATTTATTCAAAAATCATATTTTTATGATGTTTTTTAAGCGTACATACATAACCTAGTCGTATAATTATTGTATCATTCAATTTATTTCATTGAGAATGCTTTAAAATATTTCAACCGATGCTCTTACCACATTTTAATGTTTTTATTCAATGTCCAGTTTCTATGACGAAGCTTCATTCGTAAATTACACATTTGTCATCATTGGTGGAATACGACCATAAATGGTGTTATAGCACAGCAAGTTATGATTACAATACATATGGGTTTATTCTGATAATGCAAATATTGACGGCATTATACATAAACCGATAAAAATGCATTATAATATTTGTCCACAGCACTTTCAGCACCTATATATATTTTATTCGAAATTTCTATCCCATTCGCCGTGTTTATCATGATGATGCTAACATTAATAACATCATATATGAACCTCCCATCTTATATATGACGTTTCTCTCCGTTTTAGAGACATCTTAACATTGTGTTCAATTTTTAGAGCGTAAACCATCTGTCAATTTTTTCACTGTTTACATTTTCTTGCCACAAATCGTTGCCACTTTTTTCTCTGGTTACGGCCTTACGACCTATAACTCATAGCTTGCTGTGCTGCTAGATCAATATTTCAAATGTGACAACCATATCCAGCTAGGCATTGTGCGCAGGGTGCATTCGAGAAAATGCAATCGTCTCCACCCAATGGGGTTATAAATCACGCCAGATATAACCCGTAACGAGAGACACAATGAATGTAATCGATGTTTTTCCAATTGGAGGGCACAAAGCCATAGACTTGCAGATGCAACCGTGGAACAAAAGAGAACCCCCACAAGCCGCAGAAGAATTAAAATCAAAACTTTAGATAATGCATCATTGATATTTATTCTGCCCGAAGCACATCTTTACAGGATTATGAAAATGATTGAAGGGCTCCCCAGCCCTTCACAAGGTCACCACAGAAAATCTCAGCGCGTTATTCCAGCAAGTTTGCTTGACACATCCATCCTCCGCCCCCTGGGAGGGCGGCGGAAAACAGCTAATTAATAATTCCACGTCTAGACCGAAAGAATTAGTGCGAGTTTTCCCCGAGCCAACCAACGAACGAACCACACAGCGAACAAAAGCCACACCGAACGCAATTAAGCGTGGTGAAAAACGAGCCGATTAAAGACTCGCTTGTGCACTGGAAATGGAATATCCTTCGCAGGAACTTGTTTTGGTTCCATTCGTTGTCCTAGTCGCTCGGTGGCGTCCGACGGGGGGACGAGCAACGAGATATCAATTAGTAGTTATTGGATTAGTTGAGCTGGTCTTTTCCCCCTAAAGATGAAAGCGTGTTGAAATTGTTGCTTCGGATGATTTAATGTTTGGATATTATTGTAAGTTTGTTGTGTGACAAACTTTGGTTTGTCTTTTGCGGTGAATTGCTATAATTGTCAAATATGACAATAATATTTTTCAGCTTTGTCTGATCGTAAAGAAAATTCTATTAGATCGAACTGTTGCACTTTCAATCGAATTCACGCAGACAAGACACCTTATGAATTCGAACGTTATCATCTCTACCGTTTCTCAGCCACAAGGGATGAAAAATCGATGCTACCAATTGTCGTTTCAGCTGCACCACGAAACGAACACGGTGTCATTGAATAGAATTTATTTGTATCAATCAGCAAACTGTCGATGTACGATGGAAATCCATGGAGAAGAGGCAGATGTGACACAAAATTCAAGCGGTTTCGTCTCGCCAAGATGAATAGAAATCATCTTGGAAGCGAGGGGTGCATCAGTGGCGTATATGTTTCTGTTCGTATGCTCGCGTGCCTTCTCAAAACGATCCCCTCGCCATTTTGCTAGTACAAATCAGCCGTGAGCGTAGTTACTATTTCCAGACCCGTTTCTGATCTATTTCCCACGGCGACACTGAGCTATTCGGGGTGAATTATGAGACTCGGAACACTGTTTGAACGAGAGATCCGATTATCGGTAATTTGACTGGTAAAATTCAAGCGAACCGCTCTAACGAACTACGGCCAGCTGACCAACGATCCACCAGTTCGGTTCTGGTTGGGAAAGGGTTGAAGAAAGGATGGTCCGCTCGAGAGTGCGAAAGGTTCGGCAGCGTTACATAACCCGACATTTATTGTCGTTCGTTTGGCGGTCCCTTTCACAGTTTATGCTTCGAAAATGTCAATTTATCGGTGGAAACCGCTCAGCTGAGCCAACGCTGAGCGGGGTTTTATCTGGAGGTTTTATTGTTATTCATTGCTTTTATTCATTACATGGATGGAGAAAATCGATGCGTTCAAGGTTGGCATGGGATCCATTGAACTTCTATCTCTTGGTGCCCTTGTTTAAATATAGAGATTAAGTGTGTCAGTGGTACTGAGATCATCCACTGTTTTGGAGAATATGAAAAAAAAACGCATTCTGTCACAGCAGTAGAATAGTTGGTAAACCGCCCTTTATCTCGAGATAATTCGAAACGAATTGGAAAATATTTTTCTCGAAATAATCTCCCTGGACACAAGGACTTGATCGTTACACAAAAACATCAAATATCTTCTGTAGCTAGGCCATAAATTCTGTCAGTGAAATCGCGACTGCTGTCAGCGAAGAAATTTGAAGCGAAAAATAACGGGTAATGTGTAGGGGACATGATCAAGGAGACGTAGGACTACACCAACGACTGTCAATTTAAATAACTTATCGAATATCCGAGTAGTTTTCCTGTACCTATTAGTAAAATTACATCTCTGACGTTCCGAAAAAATCCTAAACAAAAAATTCAGCATCTTTCACAGAACGGCAACAAAAAATCCGAAATCGATTGTGTTGGTGGTAACCAGTGTTGCCACATTTTCATCTGTACCAGAGGGGTTACAAACCTTTCTCATCTGTACTTTTTCTTCCAAAAATCTGTATCATTCAAAATATTCGTTGTTGAGAAAAATCTATTTTATTGGCATGTAAAAATTTATTTTTCATTTATTTACTACAAACACTACATTTATATTTGCAGGTCATTCCTGTGTTTGATGATGCTTAAACATATTTTTTTTGAATGTAGATTGCATACTATCATTTATTAAAATTTTCGGCTGCCGCCACGATGTTTATTCAAATCTTCTGATCTCAAAATAGCGTTCATCGTATCGCTGCTGAGCCGATTTCGAAGCTTATTGTTGTTTTGATTATATTCAGGAAAAAAATCGCTCGACTGTTGACGAGGAGTGAGGCATAGTGAGAACGTTACAAACAAGGCATGAAAGCGCCGAAAATGGGAGCGATGTCACATTTTTGTCCACCAATCCTACACATGCTCGTTTGTCTGAAAATGTGACTTCCTTACGGAGTAATTTTATCTTTAGGGAACGGAATTAATCCTCCAGATCTTGTATATTTCCATTGTAGAATCCAGGAAACACTTCCAACACAACGTTAATGCTTGTCAAATTGGAAAAAAAAAACTTCTGGGATTTAACATTGCCTCAGCCTTGAGCGTCGCATCATTAAAATCGAATCTTTTTTCTCATTTGCTTGATCATTTCCACGAAAAAACTGGGATAAATATTCTTAAAATGATCTGCCTTTTGCTGTTTATTGTTCTGATAGTTTCTTCTGCTACTATTCTAGCCTAAAAAGTCTCACCCTGTACCGTACAGATTCAGTACCAAAATAACGAAAAAATCTGTCCCTTTCCAGATAAATCTGTACGTGTGGCAACACTCTTTTTATTTATTTATAATGATACTACATCCCATTGAGAGATTAGATCTTCTTCACAATTTTTCGCCAATAGTCCCGATCCATGGCTGCAGTTCTCCAACTCCCGGCTGCACCGATTCTTGCCAAGTCCTGCTCCACCTGGTCCAACCACCTCGCTCGCTGGGCTCCTCTCCTTCTTGTTCCTACCGGATTCGATGCGAACACCATCTTTGCAGGGCTGCTGTCCGGCAATCTTGCAACATGCCCTGCCCATCGCACTCGTCCAGCCTTGGCGACTTTCTGAATGCTGGGTTCGCCGTAGAGTTGCGCCAGTTCGTGGTTCATTCTCCTTTTCCATACTCCGCTTTCCTGTACACCACCGTATATTGTTCTGAGCACTCGGCGTTCGAAAACTCCAAGCGCTCGTGAGTCCTCTTCAAGCATCGTCCATGCTTCGTGCCCATAGAGAACAACCGGTCGAATTAGGGATTTGTACATGGTACACTTCGTACGGGGTCGGAGTTTGTTGGACCTCAAGGATTTGCGGAGCCCATAGTAGGCACGACTTCCATTGACAATGCGTCTTCGAATTTCACGGCTGTTGTTGTTGTCAGTTGTTATCAACGAGCCAAGGTAGACAAATTCCTCTACCACCTCGAGCTCGTCGCCGTCGATCACAACACTACTACCAAGAAGAACTCTGTTGCGATCAGTCCCTCCAGCTAGCATGTATTTAGACTTAGACGCATTGATCCCAAGCCCAATCAGCCCTGCTTCGTGTTTCAGTCGGGTATACAAGTCGGCTACCGTCGCATGTGTTCTTCCGATTATGTCCACGTCGTCGGCGAAGCAGATAAACTGACTAGACTTGTTGAAAATCGTGCCCCGCATGTTGAAGCCCGCTCTCCGCATAACACCTTCCAGCGCCACGTTGAAGAGCAGACAGGAGATTCCATCGCCTTGTCGAAGTCCCCTGTGAGTCTCAAATGATTCCGACAGCTCACCTGAGATCCGCACACTGTACCGCACACCGTTCATCGTTGCCTGAATCAGTCTTGTCAGCTTTCGGGGAAAGCCGTGTTCGTCCATGATCCTCCATAGCTGTCGTCGGTCGATTGTATCATATGCGGCCTTGAAGTCGACGAAGATGTGGTGTGTAGGGACCTGATACTCGCGGCACTTTTGGAGGATCTGCCGCAGTGTAAAAATCTGGTCCGTCGTCGAGCAACCGGGCATGAATCCGGCCTGATAACTTCTCACAAATCTACTTACTATTGGCGATAGGCGGCGGAAGAGGATCTGAGACAAAATTTTGTAGGCACCATTCAGGATTGTGATGGCACGATAGTTCCCACAATCCAACTTGTCGCCTTTTTTATAGATGGGGCAGATTACCCCGTCCTTCCACTCCTCCGGTAGCTGTTCTGTGTCCCAGATCCTGACTATCAACCGGTACATACACTCTACAAGTTTTCTCGGACCTCCCTTGAAGAGCTCTGTTACGAGGCCATCCTTACCAGCTGCTTTGTGGTTCTTGAGCTGATTAATGGCCTCCTTAACTTCACCCATCGTCGGGGGTGGTACGTCGTCGTTGTTCATTGCACCGGTGTAGTCCTCCTCAACGCCGTCTAGGTCTCCTGTCTGCGCGCTGTTCAGGTGTTCATCGTAGTGCTGCCTCCACCTTTCGATCACCTCGCGTTCGTTCGTCAAGATGCCTCCTTCCTTGTTTCTGCACATTTCGGCCCGCGGCACAAAGCCTTTGTGCGAGGCGTTTAGTTTCTTGAAGAACTTCCGCGATTCTCGAGAACGATAAAGCAGCTCCATCTCCTCACACTCTTTCTCTTCCAGGCGGCGCTTTTTTCCCGAAAGAGATGTGTTTGCTGCCTTCGTTTCAGTCTGTATCGTTCCACGTTTTGTCGAGTCGCTCGTTGCAGCATGGCTGCGCGTGCTGCATCCTTCTCGTTCAGGAGCGCTCGGCACTCGTCGTCAAACCATTCGTTCCGTTGTCCTCGTTGTTCATACCCGATGACGGTCTCTGCTGTGCTGCTAATTGCTGATTTTAAGGAGTTCCAGCATTCATCGAGGGGAACAGCATCCAGTTCGTCTACCCCCGGTAACGCAGCTTCAAGACGCTGCGAGAATGTTGCAGCAACGTTCGGCTCCTGTAGTCGTCGTAGGTGGTACCGTGGTGAGCGCTGGTGTCTTATGTTATTGACGACTGACAGTTTAGAACGCAGTTTGACCATCACCAGGTAGTGGTCTGAATCGATGTTAGCGCCACGATAGGTTCTGACGTCGATGATATCCGAGAAGTGCCGACCGTCGATCAAAACGTGGTCAATTTGTGTTTCTGTTTGCTGTGGTGATCTCCAGGTGTAACGGTATTGGAGGCTGTGCTGGAAGAAGGTGCTACGTATGGCCATGTTCTTGGAGGCAGCGAAGTCGATAAGTCTTAGGCCGTTTTCGTTGGTTCGCTGATGGGCGCTGAACCTACCAATTACCGGTCTGAATTCCTCCTCCTGGCCGACCTGAGCGTTCAAATCACCGATGACGATTTTGATGTCGTGTTTTGGGCAGCGATCGTATTCACGCTCTAGCTGCGCGTAGAATTCTTCTTTATCGTCATCGGTGCTAGCTAGATGGGGGCTGTGGACGTTGATAATGCTGATATTGAAGAAGTGGCCTCTCATCCTCAATCTGCACATTCTTTCATTGATCGGCCACCAACCAATCACCCGTTTTTGCATCTCCCCCATCACGATGAAAGCTGTACCCAGCTCGTGTGTGTTGCCGCAGCTCTGATAGATGGTATATCCACCATGGAACGATCGCACCATCGAACCTTTCCAGCACACCTCCTGCAGCGCTACGATGTTGAAATTGCGGGCTCTCAACATTTCCGAAAGAATTCGGGTACTCGCAAGAAAATTGAGAGATTTGCAGTTCCATGTTCCGAGTTTCCAATCTCTAGTCCGTGTTCTTTGCGTAGGTCTAGTCCGATTGTCCTGTCTCGAATTTCTTTGTGAATTTTCCTGTGCGTTTTATTTTTACGGATGGCTTACAGGGCCTGCACCAATCCCCTGTCTCGCCGGAGGACCGTCGTGCACAGCTCTTTTTAGAGTCCCCGCTGGCACGAAGACAGTGATCAGCCGCCCCTAACATGAGAATCAGACGCTATTTTGAGCCGCACCTCCATGGTGAACAGACGCTCGGATAGGCCCCCTTCCCTGTCAGCATACGACCAAGATCCCACCGGGGTTGGTTACCCGATCTTCACTATGGTTACTCGTACCCCAGCCGGTACCACTGGGAGGTAGGGATAGGTGTTACTGGACAGGAAGCTAAGGACCACGAATGGGGTCTATTTTATGCCTGCAGGTACGCGAAGTACCGATGGTACGCTTAGTCCAGTCATTTACCAACCGTGGCAACACTGCATGTGACCCAAAGATGAACGTCCGATGTCAGTGTGGCTGTACATCAGGGTGCCAATGAATGTATGGGAAAAAACGACCTTCAAATTTCAAAAAGTTATCCCATAAAAAATGTTCACCACCTCGAAAAAAAACCCTACACTTTTGCAGCTCAATTAGACTTATGGGAGAGTGGTACAAAGCGGTCAAAGTTTGAGTTTGTTGAAAATTGAAAAATCATTGAAGGAAATCGGGGTTTTTGGAAAAAAAAATTTGATGCCAAATGTCTTAAAATTGTATGAAACGTCGAGATCTACTGTCATCTCGAGATTTTTTTTTTGTCAAAAATCGACACTGGTTAATTTTAAAATTTTCAAAAAACTCCGCTTCGATTGAGCTGATATTTTGCATGAGGTTTTTTTTGGGGCAGTGAACATTTTTTATCACACAGTTGCAGCGATAAAAATGAAACATCGCGAGAATGTCCGTTTAGGAAAAATCGTTTCTCGACTCTCGGTCAAAACCATCAACAAAGCTTGTTGCATCAGAACAGAGCCGATGCGCACGAGAGCAAATACGAAAGGCAACCAAAAGTATCGAAGGTGTGCTATTCACATGTACAGGGAATGAACAAGTTCTAAGTTTCGCGCAACGAAAACAAGCAACACACACAAAGCCAAATATTGATGACTAGAAGCGGCATATAATCATTTACACTCTTCTCTTTTTTCGCCTGCTTTGCCATGGCTCGGATGGTTGTGTTAATTGCAATGCCAGATGCACTTCAAGTGGAATATTCGCTAGCGTTCACAGCTCGAGGAGAAACATAAAACACAAAACGAGCAGAATAAGCGAACTTTGTTGTTTCGGGCACAGAAAGATTCTGAGATTTTTTTCACATGAGATGCAATACTTATACGCTAGCGACAGCTTATTTACTATGCAAGGATGGAGTTTACTTCGCAAATATTCATCAATTTTCATCAGATTTTCATCAATTTAAACCATATACAGACTATGGGCTTGTAATGTATAGCATATCAAACAAGTCTTGGAAAATTTCCGATTCCATTGGTATGCAAATCGTTAAAATCCGTTCGCAGCAAAATAAGTTATTCACGTTAACTTCATTTCATAGAAACGTGACCTGTTTTCTGATTTGGTACCCTTAATGTAAGACGTAGTCCTACGTCAAAAACAGTCTAGCAGTCGAAATGAACGTGTTCAAGGGCAGCATAAGTTGTATTTTGCGTGAATCTTTACAGCTTGATCCGTACGGATGATGTGTGAGCCTTTTATTGATTACTAGCTGACCCGGGAAACTTCGTCCCGCCCAAAATTTGTTTTTCGTTATCACATCAACGTTTACTTAATAAGCGCACGTTCATGTGTCCAATCGCAGAACTGTTCATTGATTGATCTTCTAATCTACCCTTTAAATTTATTTTTTACTATAAAATTTCAGTACTTCTACCAACACTCGATATCAGATTATTTTCAGACACAATCCTCGTGCAAGATTTTTCATCCACTTGCAAATAACATGTTTCTCCGTTACATGGAATAAATGTTTGATACAGAAAATATGATAGAATGAAGACAGCCCTCAATCGGACAATTCCTTTCTCGAGTTTTGCTCTTATCAACACATTCGACGAATCATTTTTATTTATATAGATAGAAGATCCATTTCCACTTTCGAACCAAGATCAATTTCGTTAGCGCAAACATCAGTCCATTTGATGTTTGCGCTAACGATCGCTTGTCAATATGTAATTGTAGAACATATGCGAATTAAATTTTTCGAATTTTCCCATTTTCCTTCAGAGTTTTCCGAAAATTTTCAATTGTCGTGTTTGGTTAGAATATGTTTGGTTGAAATATGTGTATTATTTTTATGGGACTCCCTCTCCATTCCAGAGGATGGAGGGGTGTCGTACCATCATAGAAACATTTCTCGTACCCAAAACCCTCACATCCCAAAGGGCCTGGCCGGGTAAGGGAGTAAAAAGTGCCCCCAAACCAAATCACTAGCTGTATGGCAAATATTGTAAAGGATATTAAATACGAAATTTTGGCGTTTTATTTGAACCCCTATGTGGTTTGACGTAGGATCTATAGTGGAAAATGTACTTTTTCGTTTATTTCACGCCATCCTCAAAAGATCCGAGATAAAAATTTGAAAAAAATACTGAATGTGCATCTTACTACGGTGTATCAAGAAAAATTATCAAAAAAAATTTCATCAAAAATTTTAGTACCAAAAAAAATATTGAAATTTTGAAATTTTTTTTTGAGATTTAGAGATTCAGTACTACTCTAATTCATATTTAAATGTGTTTCTACGGCTTTTCTAGATATGTGTGATTTTTTTCAGTTTTTTTCAGTGTTGCGCGGTATCAAAAAATATTTTTTTTATATTTCCAAAGAGTGGTTAGGTAAGGGAGTAAAAAGTGCCCCCAAACCAAATCACTAGCTGTATGGCAAATATTGTAAAGGATATTAAATAAGAAATTTTGGCGGTTTATTTGAACCTCTATGTGGTTTGACGTACGATCTATAGTGAAAAACGTACTTTTTCGTTTATTTCACGCCATCCTCAATAGATCCAAGATAAAAATTTGAAAAAAATACTGAATGTACATCTTACCACGGTGTTCCAAGAAAAATTATCAAAAAAATTTCATCAAAAATTTTAGTACTAAAAAAAATATTTCAATTCTGAAATTTTTTTTTTGTGATTTAGAGATTCAGTACTACTCTAATTCATATTTAAATGTGCTCATACGGCTTTTCTAGATTGATAAATATCTTCAAACTGTTTTTTTTCAAATATCTAATAATAAAAATAAAACTAAAAAAAACAGTACAAAAAAATGTAGATTTTCTGGTATTTCGAAATTTTGAAAAAAAAATATAACTTCGAGACCCACTCCTGCTCAAATTTTTATTTAAATGCGTTCGTATGTGTCTTTTTTCTACATGTGGCGTAATTTTTCCTGAATTTTTAAGAGCATTGTGTGTGCATTATTATTTTTATTTTCATGAAATCGATTATTTTATTGTATTCGTGGTTTTCAATTGAAAGATTAAAATAAAAAAAAACAAATCGGATTTGTGGTCTCAAAGTTATATTTTTTTTTTTTCAAAATTTCGAAATGCCAGAAAATCTATACAAATTTTTTGTACTGTGTATTATTTTTTTTATTATTTTATTTTTATTATTAGACATTTGAAAAAAAAACAGCTTGAAGATATTTATCAATCTAGAAAAGCCGTAAGAGCACATTTAAATATGGATTAGAGTAGTACTGAATCTCAAAATCCCAAAAAAAAATTTTTAAAAATTTAAATATTATTTTTAGTACTAAAATTTTTGATGAAATATTTTTTTGATAATTTTTCTTGATACACCGTGGTAAGATTCACATTCAGTATTTTTTTCAAATTTTTATCTCGGATCTATTGAGGATGTATAATATTTGACATACAGCTAGTGATTTGGTTTGGGGGAACTCTTTACTCCGTTACCCGGCCAGGCCCTTTGGCTCCATTTTCCTGATTGATTTTTTTCGAGTAATGTAGCCCCCATCTTAGGGAGGGGGAGGAGTGTAAAACCACCATTGAAACATTTATTGTCTCCTGAAACCTACATATACCAAATTAGGTTCCTTTAGCTTGAATGTTTCTTGAGTAATGCAGAAATTTGTGTTTCATTTGTATGGCAGCCTCCCCTTAGAGAGGCAGGAGGAGTGTCGAACCACCGTAGAAACGTTTATCGATCCCTAAAACCTCTATATGCCAAATTTGGTTTTGTTTGCTTGATCAGTTCGTGAGTTATGCAGAAATTTGAGTTTCATTTATATGGCAGCCTCCCTTTAGAGAGGGGGAGGAGTGTCTAACCACCATAGAAATATTTATTGCACCCTAAAACCTCTACATGCCAAATTTGGTTTCGGTTCCTTGATTAATTCCCGAGTAATGCAGAAATTTGTGTCTCATTTGTATGGCAGCCCACCCCTTAGAGAGAGGGGAGGGGTCTCTATCTATCATAAGAACCTTCCTCGACCCCAAAAACACCTACAGACCAATTTTTATGTCGATCGGTTCAGTAGTTTCCGTGTCCATAAGAATCAGACAGACAGACAAACAGAAATTCATTTTTATATATATATATATATAGATGTAAACTAAAATGGTTAAAAAACAACGGTCACTATCGCATCCTTTTTTCTGATGAAAAAAAAAATAACTATAGAAGTAAACATTGAATCGGTAAAATGGTTGTGTGTATACTAGGAATTGTTATGAAACTAATGAGTCCCAGTGTTACTTTTTGGTTTCAGATTTACTTTACACAACCATTCCATGCCAAACCGATATAGTGGTTCTCAGATTTTCGTGAAAAGAGGTAGATTTGTTCTTTATCGAAAACAATGAGATCCAAAAAAGAACACATCTCTGATTTGGGATATGTTATGTAAAAAATCCTCACATTTCCAGGAAAAAATATTAAAAAATATAGCGACCTTGGTCTCGAGATCACGAAGCAATAAAAAACAAATACAATCGATAATAACGGAAACAAAATTAAAAATTACAAGCCCTTCTAGGCGATTGATATTTGAAGACCTCCAAAACTTATCGAGTACATAAACTGGAGTTTTCAGTTAGTGTCCATCTTTCCCGCCAAGTGTCTGTCTTTCCCGATTCAATCTCATTTTTCAAAGATGCCAAACATATTCATTTTTCAAAATTTCTGCCTGAAAGACAAATATTATTATGAAAAGAGACCTAGACTATCAATTTGTGGTAAGATAGCTATTTATTTTTCGTGAAATTCACGAAAACAATCAACTTTTACTCAGGGTGTCCGTCTTTATCTTCCACTATATATATTTTTTGACGTAGGACTACGTATATAGCCTTACTGTCAATTCAGAGAATATGTCACGTTTTTAAGAAATATTTTTCACGTTAAAAACTATTTTTGTTAACGGTTTTTGATGATAAGCATACGATGATTTCCTACAATTCCTACATTTTGTTTAAATTGATGAAAATTGGAACCATTCCTATTTTCTCACACATTTTTTTGCCCATTGGTGTACTCACCTACCCGTGCTGTCAATAACAAGCAACATGGGTTAGTTGAGAGCAGGGCGCGGCATAGTCATAGTCAACTGAGGATAGTCGGCTGACTAACCGACTGACTATATCCATAGTCAGTCGGTATATGACTTTTGGCTCATCACGCCAGAGTTGCCAATAATAATTTTCAAAAAAACTGGAAGATCGCTCTTCAAAAAACTGGAAGAAAACTGGATCCTGTAAAACCGTTTTATTTTCAAAAGATCAGCTTTAAAATGATTGCTTACCCATTCCAATGATTGAAAAATAGAATCTACTTTGAAGCTTCGTGGCGTATGCATATGCATTTCATGAAATGGCGAAATATACAATTAATTAATCATATCAGTCGAGGAGATCAATATGACGTTTTCCACTACTCGAACGTTAGTGTAAAACAATATTTGAGGATCTCTTTTTTCTAGAATCTCTAGAAAATACGGTTTTTGTTGGGTAAAACTTGGAAAATCTCATCTTTTTTATTCTATGTCCATCATGTCTTTCATGACATGTCATGTCCAGATTAATTGAGGTGCATAGGGACACGGAATTTAACTCTCCAATCCTCTGTTCTTTTTTCTGTTATTTATTATAGATACTTTCAGCCGTACGCCTCTGCTCTTTATCTACTAACGTGAATTTTGATTTCCGTAGTGTTCCGTTTGACCATATTCGTTGCTATCTTTTTCTCACTCACAACGAACGTAGAATAAGAAAAATTGATCTTCGGTTCGACGTTTTTGTGTGGTTTGTTTCAGCTCCCATTTGTTAACATTTAAATACGGACATTGAAAATTGCAACAAATGGGAACTCAAACAAAACACACAAAACTGCCAAACAGACGTCTCCGTGCACTAATTTATGCAGTGATCTATGTATCAAAACTCTGGAAAAATTTCTCATCGAAAACCTAAACACAGAACATGCAGGAAAAACAGGAAGTGGGTTATATCTATGGTATAACCGCAAGGGTGACGTAGGACTATCGTTGATTTAGAGATCATTTGTTTGAAGTTGAATCTAAATCCATCCTGAATGAATGAATAAATAAATATTTGGGTGACTTCAAAAACGAGAGTGTTACTTTGAAGACTCAAGGTTTTATGCATCCATTATTGGATACAAAAAACCTTGTTCTGAAGAATAATCTTCAGAAGCTTTCCTGTTAACTGCACTTGATTGACAAATCACAAAACCAAATGTATGTGGTCGCAGTATTATATGGATAGAAAACATTAAAATAAACTCGCTTGAATGTAATTTTCAATTCCAAGGGGAACTGGCAGATTATTTTTCAGCAACGATCATTTCTTTCCAGGTTTCCTCTCGATAACCAGCAAACGAAAATAGTTGCGCGCGTGTATGTGTGTGTGTGGCGGCTGCTTCTATGTCTTCCCGAGGAACCGAATTTCGATGCTGATACTCTCATGGTCACCTTCTCTTCTCCTTCTGATCGATCGGCTTTTCTGCGCTCCCTCACAGTTAAAACAAACTGATTGCATTTCAGGTCAGGTCAAGCCAGGTAATGAATACCTCGATCCCTCGCCGTTCAGCTCGTTCAGTAACGATGTTGTCTTGTCGATGTCCTCAGGCGTCGTGCACAAATTACGTAACGCAAAAATCCGGATTTTGAACCTCCCCCCCCTTTCGTAACGCAATTTCCTATCTCTAATAAACAGAAAGTAACGCAACATCTAACCCCTCCCCCCTTATCGCGTTACGTAATTTGTGCACGACGCCTCACGAAAAATGAATGGGTTTCACCACCAGAATATCATTTCAGTATGCTTTTCGTGCGTGATTGAATCGAGAGAAGGTGTGGTTTACGATGGCAATTTGGAAGTCAAACTAGAGGAGAATGAACTCTCTGAGTATGAAAATTTCGGCGACTGAGCAATAATCGATTGAAAATTATAGAATTTTGGCGATACGAAACATTTTCCGTTTTTCATGTTATGCATCCATTATTGGATACGAAAATATCCTACTGATGGGAAAGAATAATCTTCAGAAGCTTTCCAGCTAATTACACTTGATTGAAAAATTACGAAATCAAATGTATTTGGTCGCTGTGTTCGCCATATAATTAGAAAACATTAAAATAAACTCTTTCGCATGGATGTATTCTTCAATTCCCAGGGAACTGGCAGATTATTTTTCAACAACGATTAGATCTTTCCGGAATTTTCTCGATGCTGTATGGCATCCAAACGAAAATTCTCGTTTCAGTTTGGCCTGCAAAAAACTTTTCTAAACTCTAATCCATCAAATTTGGAGCCCTGAAAAGGGCCGATGATTATATGCTAAGCTAATATAGCACCCTCTCCTTGGATTCGATGGGCCAGCTGAATGTCCTTGGGCATGATGTGACCCGTTTTGCGTGGATAGCACACAAATTTGTATCTTCGAATAAGCCTCCTGCAGCGTCATAACCGCGGAACTTTGGAAGCGCAAGTCGGTTTTGAAGTCCTGAGCAATTCCACGAACCAAAAGCTGCAAAGGTAGCTTGCGGATCAGCAATTCGGCCGACTTCTGATAGCGATGAATTTCACGCAAAGTTCCCGGTCGATAGCGATGTGGCTTCTTCACCTATCCTGCGGCTGGTGCGCTTCGTGTGCCTTACCACTGAAAGACTAACCTGCTATCTGCTTGGTCCCAAACAAACGAGTCGTCACGGTGCGAGAGTAGAGTAAGAAATGAACGAAAGCAAAGGAAGCGTCATTTTATAACCTGTTTTCGAAGCTATCATTAAGCTATTGAAACAATTTTCCGACTCAATAAATAGCAATCATATAACTCTTGGACATTTTATCTTTTGTATGAAATGATTATCACTGTTCCGTTGATCCGAAGCAGAATGAATCACGCTTAAAGAAGGAATGGATTTTTTCTTGGAATTTACTCAGCAAAAATAATGCCTTTTCCCAACACTTAAAAACGACAAACGGTAAATAGTTTCATCAAAGTGATTTCTTCGATATGGGGATATATTCACTACATCATGTCATATATTTCATATTTTTCATTATGAAATCCATATCCATGGCACCTATCGGTATAGAATTATCATCGACACTACGATTTTCGCTAAATGCTCCTTTCAGTTCGGCCTGTAAAAAACTTTTCTGAACTCTAATCCATCAAATTTGTGCCCTGAAAAGGGCTGTTGATTATATGCTAAGCTAATATAGCACGCTCTCCTCGGATACGATGGGCCAGATGGATGTCCTTGGGCATGATGTGACGCGTTTTGCATGGATAGCACACAAATTGGTATCTTCGAATAAGCCTCCTGCAGCATCATAACCGCGGAACTTTGGAAGCGCAAGTCGGTTTTGAAGTCCTGAGCAATTCCACGAACCAAATGCTGCAAAGGTAGCTTGCGGATCAGCAATTCGGCCGACTTCCGATAGCGATGAATTTCACGCAAAGTTCCCGGTCGATAGCGATGTGGCTTCTTCACGCTTCCTGCGGCTGATGCGCTTATCCGAGCTGCTTTCGTGGTGCCTTACCACCGAAGGACTAACGAGCTGTCTGCTTAGTCCCGATGAAACGAGTCCTCACGGTGCGAGAGTAGAGTAAGAAATGAACGAAAGGAAGGAAGGAAGGTATTGAATTAGAGAGACTTTAAACTCTGAGAGTTCATTCGTCTCTATGAACGAAAGCAAGGGAAGTGTCATTTTATAAAACATAAAAGAATCGAATGTAAACCCCATCCTCTTTATTGTATAAGCTTACTGTATACTCACGAATATAATAAGGGTGGGATTTAGATTCTATACTTTTATGGTTTATAAAATGACGCTTCCTTTGCTTTCGTTCATTTCTTACTCTACTCTCGCACCGTGAGGACTCGAGCTCGGTAGTCTTTCGCAGACAGCTCGTTAGTCATTCGGTGGTAAGGCACACGAAGTCAGCTCGGATAAGCGCACCAGTAGCAGGATAGGTGGAGAAGCCACATCGCTATCGACCGGGAACTTTGCGTGAAATTCATCGCTATCAGAAGTCGACCGAATTGCTGATCCGCAGCTACCTTTGCAGCATTTGGATCGTGGAATTGCTCAGGACTTCAAAACCGACTTGCGCTTCCAAAGTTCCGCGGCTATGACGCTGCAGGAGGCTTATTCGAAGATGCATTTGTGTGCTATCCATGCAAAACGCGTCACATCATGCCCAAGGACATCCAGCTGGCCCATCGTATCCGAGGAGAGCGTGCTATACTAGCTTAGCATATAATCAACGGCCCTTTTCAGGGCTCCAAATTTGATGGATTAGAGTACAGAAAAGTTTTTTACAGGCCGAACTGAAAGGAGCATTTAGCGAAAATCGTGGTTTCGATAATAATTCGTTACCGATAGGTGCCATGGATATGGATTTCTTAATGAAGAATACGAAATACGTGACATGATGTAGTGAATATATCCGAAGAAATCAATTTGGTGAAACTGCATTATAAAATTATTTGTGTACGAATGCCGCAATCGATAGTCGACTCTAATTTGCGGGTAATTTCCTCGGAGGACTCGATTCCTCCTTTGAACATTAATAATCTCTTTCTGGTAAAACGATGTGGTATGAATCACATTATTTGAATGATAGAATGAAGAAGTTTTCTGCCAATTTCCTTCAACCTCCAAATATCTTTCTCCCGTTTGTCGTTTTCGCGTTCGCTAATCCTTTCTCACAACACCCATTTCTCGTTTGAGAAATTGTTGAGTAAACATTGTTTGCCAGTGCGCGTAGAGCGGGAATTCCTAAAGATTCATTGCACCTCTAATAAATTGCCGAAAGACATGGTCTTACGTTGATCGCACTTGATTGAAAAAATCCAAAACGAAATGTATTTGGTCGCAGCATTATATGAGTAGAAAGCAAATAATCGCTCGAAAATGACTTGATTTTCGCGATGTAAAACATTTTCCGTTTTTCTTGTTATGCATCCAATATTGGATACGAAAATTTCCACTGATGGGGGAAAAAAATATTCAGAAGCTTTCCTGTTAATTGCGATTGATTGAAAAATAACAAAACCAAATGTATTTGGTTGCAGTGTTATATGGATAGAAAACATTAAAATAAACTCTTTCGCATGAATGTATTTTTCAATTCCCAGGGGAACTGGCAGATTATTTTTCAGCAACGATGATAGCAACGAGAATTCCGCGCGTGTATGTGTGTGTGTGTGTGGCGGCTGCTCCGATGTTTCAAGCGGAACCGTGGCATCACTCTCCTCCTGATGGATTCCCTTTTGGCCTTAGGTGCACAAACAGGCTCTTGGTGACACCGTTCATCAGCGTTTTCATGATAAACGAAATTAGCTTCACAACAACAGCGACAACATGCTCCAATCGCTGTTCAATTATAACTGAGTGGATTTCCGAGCAGCGCTCGCTTAAATACCGATTGGTGATTTCAATAGCCTGTTTCGAAAGCAATTTTAAGACTATTCAAACAAGTTTTTGGATCAAAAAGTAACAAGTATATGACGCGTAGACATTTTATCTTCAAATGAAGTGTTTATCATACCATTTCGTTCAGTTATTTAAGAGCTATTAACGCTCAAAATCTCGGTCTCCAGCGTAACGCTTTCGTTCTCGAAACTTTGGTTTTACACCCCGGTATAGAAATGAAAGACGTAGTCCTACGTCAAAAATGCAAGATTTCGAATGCTTATAACTCGAAAATTTCTTAATAGTTCGGAAAGATGCTTGCATCAATTGGTAGGACATATTTCTACGCATCTATCACAATGAATAAAATGTTATTTTTCATGAAATAAACAATTGAATAACTGTGAAATGCCAAGCGTTATCTAAACGCCCTAACTGCCTCGTTTTGATTGGCCCGATTTACGATTTCCCCAACACAGACGTCTGAACCAAGCAGCCTGGAGAAATCGGCATTGCAAAAACATGCAAGCGGTGGGTATTTTTGTTCTCACCGAAATATGTTCCCTAACACAGACTTCAAAATCAATGTACCTGGGAGAATCCGCTTTGCGAATACATGCAAGTTGGGGGTATTTTTGTTCACAAGGAAATGTGTTTCCCTAACACGGACATCAAAACCAAGGTGCCTAGGGACCAGGCATGCCTGGGGGAGTCCACTTTGCAAATACATTCAAGTTGGGGGTATTTTTGTTCCCACCGGACTTCAAAAGCAATGTGCTTGAGGAGATTCGCATTGCAAATACATGTAAGTTAGGAAATTTTTTTTCACAACGAAATGTATTCACCTAACACGGAGTTCAAAACCAAGGTACCTCGGGAAATTCGCTCTGCAAGTACAAGTAGGGGAGATGGAGGTACGATGGACATGTTAAGAAAAACTTCAGTTGTATCTTTGAAAACTCATGTTTTCCAAAACTTAAAAGCAGTTTCTTACAGTTCAATATACTGGTTTTCGAAATAATTCGCCAAATCTATCTTATATCTTATATACATAAAAATGGAGTGATGTCTGTCTGTCTGTCTGATTCTTATAGACTCGGAAACTACTGAACCGATCGACATGAAAATTGGTATGTAGGGGTTTTTGGGGTCGGGGAAGGTTTTCGTGATATTTTGAGATCCCTCCCCCCTCTCTAAGGGGGGGCTGCCATACAAATGAAACATAAATTTCTGCATTACTCGGAAATTAACCAAGCAAACGAAACCAAAGTTGGCATGTGAAAGTTTTAGGGTGCAATAAATGTTTCTATGATGGTTAGACAGTCCTTCCCCCACTCAAAGGGGGGGCTGCCATACAAATGAAACACAAATTTCTGCATTACTCGAGAATTAATCAAGCAAATGAAACCAAATTTGGCATGTGGAGGTTTTAGGATGCAATAAATGTTTCTATGGTGTTAAGATACTCTTTCCCCCTCTCTTAGAGGGGGCTGCCGTACAAATGAAACACAAATTTTTGCATTACCCGAGAATTAATCAAGCAAATTAAACCAAATTAGGCATATGGAAACTTTAGGGTGCAATGAATGTTTCTATGGTGGTTAGATACCCCTCCCCCCTCTCTTAGGGGTGGCTGCCATACAAATAAAACACAAATTTCTGCATTACTCGAGAATTAATCAAGTAAATGGGCGGGACGAAGTTTGCCGGGTTAGCTAGTGTTTTATAAAAATGTGTTTTTCATGTTTTTTTACTGAAATTAAAACAAGCCGAAAAGTGAAACATTTTTATCCGTGCGGGTATAATGGACATGTGGTGAGGGGAATATGGACACGTCAATAATATGCGAAGCGTAGAAATTTATCGCTCGCGAGAGTAATAATTTCGCTCTCTCCCAGTGTTTGTGCGTCCAGTAACTGAAAAAAGAGAAAGCAATGTAAAAAAGAGTTCAATATTCTTCCCATCACTTTCCATCATGCATCAACCACCTGTCCATCATACCCCCACTGTCCGTCTTACCCGCGGTTCCCCTACTTTTCTATTCACTTTTCTCTGCGCAGACCAAAATATGTTTCCCTAACACGTAATACTGAACTGAGGAGCCTGGGAAAATCGTCATTTCAGATACTAGAGGCGAATGAACTTACAAGATTAAAGTATAGTATTCAAAGCGAAAGTTGAAATTGTTGATCCATTTTGATTCATGCCAGGAGTATTTCTGTACTTCAAATTTACTCGTAGCTAAAAACATAATCTATTACAATGCATGATTTGGTGTTAAATGGAATTTGTTCAAATTCTTTACTTACAAAGCAAATATGTTGAATTCGAAATTGTTTCATTCAATCAATAATCTCAATACAAACAAATGATTACTACGCCGACAATAGTCCCACATCGACCTTGCGGTTATATCTTAGAAATAACCCACCCATTTTTTTGTTTGTTCCATTCAGTTGTGAGTTTGCAGGGTGTTAACATTGGAAGTCAACAAAGAGAAAAATCGGTACATTTTACACTTTTTCTCTTATAAATGCGAAAATGCAAGCCAGGCCTCTGCAATTGTGAGTGGTGTTTATGGTACCGATACTGCAACAGTAAAATACGTTCAATTTAATTTATCTTTCCCTTTTTTAATTTTTTTCCTAATTTTTTTTTTAAATTTAAAAAAACATTTTTTTAATTGCAATACACTAAATTAAGATCTCTACTGTCAACAAATGGATCGTTTGAAGCTATCAATTGACCAGAAACGTCCAGAATTAGCCAACAGAGGTATTTTGCTCCATAATGACAACGCACGGCCACACGGCCAGGAGCTTGATTGGGATGTTTTAATGCATCCACCATTTAGTCCAGACCTGGCACCAAACGATTACCATCTTTTTCTCGCATTGCAAAATTTCCAGAGTGATAAGCTCTCTCTTTCTCTCTCTCTCCCCCTCTCTCTCTCTCTCTCTCTCTCTCTCTCTCTCTCCCTCCCTCTCTCTCTCTCTCTCTCTCTCAGTGTGTGTGCGCTATTTTGCACGCCTAATACCAACTAATACTAATGCGAGGACCATTATAGCATACGTCATAAATGTCTAAGTTCGTTGGTTTGAGTTCACCATGGGTAGGAAGAAAACCCGTCCATTTATGGGGTAACTACTTTTTTGCATCAGGAATCAATTTTTCGTTCCTCTTTATATGGACGTGCGAATGCGGGTACAAAATTAGTATCTGGGGGGAAATGAAATTTTGAATTGAAGACAGTTGAATGAAGAGGCAGATTTGTATTCATTAGTCGAGTCAGCTAAAATAACCACTGACTACACTACTTCACCAGTCATACTCGCTATTCACTGCTAGTCAATTCATTTTCTAGTCAAATCATTTTTTGTTGGCGGCGACTGCCGAAGCAGTTGTAGTCGAAGCGAAGCTACTGGGAGTAGAGTCGGTCCTCGTTTTTCACCTTCGAAGATTTCGGGCCCTGGTTGTGAGATCGGCGATGAGATGCTGGGAGATTATTTTAATATACCACTAAAATACCATAAGTCGCGCGTGAATCGGAGGCTCAAAATTTAAATGCAGAGAACAAACACTGCCACATGTGGGTGGACATTGTGGACAGAGGTAATAATGCAATTTGAGCTCCAACCGTCTGATGATAACTCATTGATACGGACCAAAAAAGGGTGTAAAAGCTGGGCACTTCAAATTTTCATTACACTCGATGGCTTTTCTCAAGATCGAGAGCTGAGTTTTAGTTGTGTTAATTGGCGATTGTTGATAATTTATAATGATATTGCTCAATCAAAATTCAATCAATAATGCTCGTGTAAAGAAGAAATGACGGACAATAATGATGCAAACCGGATTTTCTGATTTCGACACATTATACATTATTACTGTAAAGATTAGGGAATTATTAATGCATGCAATTTTGAGCGAGATCTAATATTTAGTTTATTTACAGCGTCGTTAAGAACAAGTTAACTTTTTTTTTGAGACTCAACTATGTCGAAAACACGTGTGTATGAATGGTATAAGATATTCAAAGACGGCTAAGTACTGCCACACAAATGAAACATATATTTCTACATAATTCAAGAACTAATCAAGCAAACTGAACCAAATTTGGCATGTGAAGATTTTAGGGGGCACGAAACGTTTCTATGGTGAATCGATACTATCCCCCCCCTCTAAGGGGTGAAAAGGGGAGGGATCTGTCTTTATTCTATCATATTTTCTGTATCAAACATTTATTCCATGTAACGAAGAAACATGTGATTTGCAAGTGGTTGAAAAATCTTGAACGAGAATTTTGTCTGAAAATAATCTGATATTATAATGATGAGTTTTGGTAGAAGTACTAGGATTTTTTTTAGTGAAAGGTAAATCCAACAGGGATGTTTAGAAGATCAATCAATGAACAGTTCTGCGATTAGACGCATGAACTTAGATGCGCTTAGTAAGAAAACGTGAATGTTTGAAGGTGTTTTTTTTTTTTTTTTTTTTTTTTTTTCGCTTATTTTTCGTCGGCCTATTTCCGCCACTTTAGTGCCAATCACCGACATCAGGGAGGCGACTCCACCTGTTCCTACCTATCAGACTCAACAACTCATGAGCCGGGCCAACTTCTTTTACTTCCGCTCCGAAGGAAGACGTAACCAGAGATTTTTCGCCTCAGAAAATCCCAACGACGCCAGCTGGGATTGAACCCAGGCCGATCGGATTGTGAGGCTGTTACGCTAACCATACAACCACTGGCGCCGTCAGGTTTGAAGGTGTTGATAACAAAAAACTAATTTTGGGCGGGACGAAGTTTGCCGGGTCAGCTAGTTTTCTATATAAAAATACTAAAATCGCGATTTCAAGGGGATGCGGGTGAAAATTTCGGATTGTATGTATTTTTGAAGGTAAATGCAATAAAAAAATACAAAAATTAAGAATATTTAGTTTTTTTTCGCCCAGGGCCATCCTAATCCTAGCTGATCCTAACCCTCATGCCTACCAAGTTTCTTGTGTGTAATTTCATATAAATAAGTCGAGCCGTTTCGGAGGAATTCGACCACGAAAATCGTGACACGAGATTTTTATATACAGGGTTTTCCAACTTTAAATTCCGAAAGTAAATTGAAATAAAACACACTTAGAATTCGAATATCGATGAAAGTTTTATTTCAAATTAAAGTTTGGTTTATGCCATTATGTGTGAAATACAACATCATTCAAATGTCCACCTAGGGCTTCCTCGCACACCTTGATCCGGAACAGGTAATTTTCGATGACTTTTCGGCACATATGGGGCGGTATCTCGGTCATAACTTCACGGATGTTGTCTTTCAAATGTTCAAGAGTTTGCGGAGAGTTGGCATAGACACGGTCTTTCGCATAACCCCACAAAAAAAAGTCTAGCGGGTTCAAATCGCATGATCTGGACGGCCAATTGGCATCACCAAAACGCGAAATTATGCGTCCCTCAAATTTCGTTCGAAATATGGCCATGTTCGGTCGTGTTGTGTGGCACGTGGCGCCGTCCTGCTGAAACCACATGTCATCCGTATCCATATCTTCAATTTGTGGCAAAAAAAATCGGTTAACATGCGGCCATAGCGCTCACCACTCACAGTTACTGTCTCGCCGGCCGAACGCACATTACGATGATGCACAGGTTTCACAATATCCGCTACGGATCCAGTTTGTTCGAATTTACGCACTACATTAGCGATTGTGTGCTCTGTAGGCCGTCCATGACGACCAAAATCCGTCCGTAATGCTCGAAAAATATTTGCCGGTTTTTCATCATTTTTATAGTATAATTTAACAAAATTAACACGTTGTGCGATGCTAAAACGATCCATATTGTAAAATAGCAGACATTCAACTAACGATATGACGCTTTGGTTTACAGCTATGTCAAACGGTTGTCAGCGCAGGGCTGTATACTTTCGGAAGCCCGAAATGGAAAACCCTGTATATAGATTCGGTAAATTGAAGCTTGATATAATGATTGAAAATTATTGATTGAGAGAAAACAAGTGTAGCTCAGTGTACAATGCGATTTTTTTTCAATTAGTCCGTATTGGTTTAGAAATATGTATTAGGCGGTTTGCTTGGGGGTTCCAAACTGCCTTAGTTTTTTTTTAATATTAACAACAAAATAAACATTCGCTATCCAACTCTTGATGAGTAAAGTTCAGTGTCGTTATTGTGCGTTGCCACTTTTACTATTGTGCGAGTGAAGGTCATTGCTGTCCGCTTTCGAATTGACCTTTTGTGAAGTGGAACAAAGGAAGCAGCGCTCTTGCAGCTTGCAGCCCTTGGCGGCTGTTGAACATTGGCATAACGGGATCGCCATCATGTGG
Source organism: Toxorhynchites rutilus septentrionalis (assembly GCF_029784135.1). NCBI lineage: Eukaryota > Metazoa > Arthropoda > Insecta > Diptera > Culicidae > Toxorhynchites > Toxorhynchites rutilus. Next base: position 164,977,277 of record NC_073744.1, read on the forward strand.
CTGTCGTTAACGGGAATTATCATCACGTGATCGTGTGAGCTATTCTTGCGCTATTGTGTTGATCCATAGCGCGTAGCCTCTGTCTCTCCCTGGTTAGGGCAGTAGAGCGCAGTATCGGAACAACTTTTATATTAAGGTACACATATTTAATATTAATATTATTGTTCAACTCATATGTTCATTGCTTAATATTATCATCATAATTTTTTGTTTGTTTGTTTTGTTATTTTTTTGTTGAGATTATTGTTAAAATCAATAATAGATTAGAAATAAGACACAAATTTTTGTAAAATGGAGAATAGTGGAGGATCTCCAGAGATGGAGATCTCCGATAATGAATCCCATTCAAGATCTGGGAAAAACATAAACGAGTCCCTCAAAAAGAAGATAATTCTTCTGGGGACGAATCTGCTCATCCTTCCAAGCCCCCCTCTAAGAAAATAGCAAGCCTCCCTTCTGAACCCACTGTTACTTCCACTCCCCCTCTCCCATCATCGATTTCGCTTCCCTCTTCTGATGTTTCCGATCCAACCCAATCCTCGTCCTCGTCTTCTCCCTCTGTTGTCTCCGCTCCATGTGTCAGAGTTTATCCAGAAGATGCACCTGGAACTGGCCCGTGGGTTGTTTTCCTCCGGCCAAAACCAAAAGGAAAAAGCCTTAACGTGATTCAGATCATGAAAGATCTGGCCAGATACACTTCTGTATCTGAAATTCGCAGGGTTAGACCGAACAAATTGCGGGTTGTCGTGAATGAACGGAAACACGCAAACGAGATTGTTGCTGACCAACACTTCACTCTCGAATATAGAACATTTATACCCTCCCATAACGTAGAAATTGAGGGGGTGATAACTGAAACGGGTCTGACGAGCGAACAAATAAAAGCAGAAGGAAAAGGCAAGTTCAAGAAGCTTCCCTCAATGGAAGTAAAGATCTTGGACTGTCGCCAACTCGGGAAACTCTCCCATGATGGGGACCAAACTAAATTTACGCCGTCAGACTCGTTTCGAGTCACCTTTGCTGGTGCCGCCCTCCCTGACTACGTTATGGTGGACAAATTGAGACTACCTGTGCGACTCTTCGTGCCAAAGCCCATGACTTGCAACAAATGCAAGTCAGTTGGTCACACTTCAGATTATTGTGCCAACAAGGAACGCTGTGCCACTTGCGGAGAGCAACATGAGGGGAAATCCTGCAGTGCGACTGAGCATAAGTGTCCATATTGCGGAGGATCCCCACACGCGCTCTCAGCTTGTGAAACTTACAAGAGTCGCTGGGAGAAACAGAAGCGCTCTTTAAAGGAACGCTCGAAGCGCACATTTGCGGAAATTTTAAAGGGCGCTTCTCCACTGGCCCAACAACAACAACAAACAATCTCCACACACAATGTTTTCTCTACGTTGCCAGTTGATGAAATGGAAGCGGACACAGCTAGCGGGGGCACACCGTTTATTTTCAAAGGGAATCCCCGGCGCAAAAATGTGACCACTCCCAAATTTCAAGAACAAGTTTCCCCGGTGATACCCCCTGTTAGTTTGCCTAAAAAATCGAGTGCAGCGGACAAGCAAAATCAGGTTCCTCCTGGCTTCCGTGGGAATAGTTCACCTTCGAACGACCCAGCACTCGAGGGGACATCAAAAACCCCAACTGTCCCTGTTTTTCCGTCCAGCTCAACTTCCCAATCGGGATTTATAAAGTTGTCTGACCTTTTGGATCAAATCTTCAAGTGTTTTAATGTTTCCGACTCCATCAGAACCCTTGTCATCTCAATGCTTCCAGTATTAAAGACAATTTTACAGCAATTGATGCAAACATGGCCCCTCCTTGCAATGATTATCTCTCTTGATGTCTAATTTAGATAGAGAGGTCGGAGATATCACTGTTTTTCAGTGGAATTGTCGTAGTCTTATCCCTAAATTGGATACATTCAAATTTTTAATTCATAACTTCAATTGTGATGTTTTTGCTCTGTCCGAAACTTGGCTTTCTTCGCGAGATGATATCTCTTTCCACGATTTTAATATTATACGCTTGGACCGCGATGACAGATACGGAGGGGTACTATTGGGGATCAATAAGTGCCACTCATTTTTTCGAATTGACCTTCCACCTATTGGAGGGATCGCTGTTGCTTGTCATGCAAACATCAGAGGCAAAGACCTCTGTATTGTCAGCTTGTATTGGCCTCCGAGAGCTGCGGTTAGCCGCAAACAACTTGATGACATGTGCTCACTCCTTCCTGAGCCACGATTGATCTTGGGAGACTTCAACTCTCATGGAACTGCCTGGGGGGAACAGTACGATCGTACAATCGTTCATTGTTGATATATGACCTTTGTAACAACTTCAATATGACCGTTTTGAACACTGGGGAAACAACACGTGTGCCTAAACCTCCTGCTAACCCAAGTGCTCTTGACCTCTCGCTTTGCTCGAATTCACTATCGTTAGACTGCAAATGGAATGTAATCCAGGACCCCAACGGTAGTGATCAATTGCCATTTCCATCACCATTGGGTCGAATTCTTCTGAATCTATAAACATGGCATATGACCTCACAAGACACATTGACTGGAAAAAATATGCGGACGCGATTGCTCTAGTCATCAATTCCAGAGATGGTTTACCTCCATTGGAGGAGTATAACTTCCTTTCTCGTTTGATCTATGACAGCGCGGTTCGCGCTCAAACGAAACCCATCCCAGGTTCCACTATTCGTCGTAGGCCTCCCAATCTATGGTGGGATAGCATATGTTCCAAGCTTTATGTAGAAAAATCGAATGCATTTAAAGCTTTTCGGAAACGTGGAACCCCTGAAAATTTTCAGACGTATTTGGACCTTGAAAATCAATTTAAAAACTTGATCAAAGGGAAAAAAACGTGCTTATTGGCGAAATTTCGTGGGAGGTTTGTCACGAGAAACGTCAATGATAAAATTATGGAAAGTGGCTCGAAACATGAGAAGTCGCTCTTCAACGAATGAAAGCGAAGAATATTCACATCGATGGATTTTGAATTTTGCACGGAAGGTTTGTCCTGATTCCGCTCCTGTGCAAAAAATTGTTCGAGATATACCACAAGATAGGTGCGATCTTGATTCCGAGTTTTCGATGGTAGAATTCTCTCTTGCTCTCCTTTCATGTAACAATTCTGCTCCGGGATCGGATAGAATTAAGTTCAACTTGCTGAAAAATCTCCCTGATGTGGCGAAACATCGCTTGTTGAACTTATTCAATCGGTTTCTGGAGCATAATATTGTTCCAGATGATTGGAGACATGTACGAGTTATAGCTATTCAAAAACCCGGAAAACCCGCGTCCGACTTCAATTCGTACCGCCCAATAGCAATGCTGTCTTGTATATGGAAATTGTTGGAGAAAATGATCTTGTTTCGCCTTGATCGATGGGTTGAAACGAATGGCATACTCTCAGATACACAATATGGGTTCCGCAGGGGCAAGGGGACGAATGATTGTCTTGCGTTGCTTTCTTCAGAAATTCAAATGGCTTACGCCGAAAAAAAACAAATGGCTTCAGTATTCTTGGACATAAAGAGGGCCTTTGATTCTGTTTCAATAGAGGTTTTGTCAGACAAATTACACTCTCGGGGTCTGCCGCCTCTATTGAATAATATGTTATATAACTTGCTTTCTGAGAAACATTTGAACTTTTCTCACGGAGATTCGGCAGTAAGTCGGATCTCTTACATGGGCCTCCCCCAGGGCTCATGTTTAAGCCCCTTTTGTACAACTTCTATGTAAGCGACATCGACAATTGCCTTACACAAAATTGCAGCCTAAGACAACTCGCAGATGATGGAGTGGTGTCTGTCGTAGGATCAAACGTATCCGACCTGCAAGGACCCTTACAAGATACTTTGAACAATTTTTCAACCTGGGCCATTGGGCTAGGGATCGAATTCTCCACGGAGAAAACAGAGATGGTGGTTTTTTCTAGGAAGCATAGACCAGCAAAACCAAAGCTTCAACTTTTGGGTAAACCGATCACTCATGCTATGTCATTCAAGTATCTTGGGGTCTGGTTCGACTCCAAATGTACTTGGGGGGCCCATATTAGGTATCTGAGTAAAAAATGTCAACAAAGAATAAACTTTCTCCGTACAATTACCGGCACCTGGTGGGGAGCCCATCCCGAAGATCTTATTATGTTGTATCGAACAACTATTCTCTCAGTGATGGAGTATGGCAGTTTCTGTTTTCAATCAGCTGCCAAAACACACCTCATTAAACTCGAGCGAATTCAGTATCTTTGTCTCCGTATTACGTTGGGATGTATGCCCTCAACGCATACCATGAGTCTCGAGGTTTTGGCAGGCCTACTCCCACTAAAAGATCGCTTCAATTTATTATCTCTTCGGTTCCTCATCCGGTGTAAGGTTATGAATCCATTGGTGATCGGAAATTTTGAGCAATTGATCGAGCTAAATTTTCATTCTGGATTCATGAATTCATATCATGAATTCACCTCTATGCAGGTTGTTCCTTCTTCGTATATTCCCAACCGTGTTTGTTTTCTTGACTACATCAATTCCTCTGTACATTTCGATCTGTTCATGAAGGAGAAAATCCATGAAAATCCAGATTATCTTAGATTGGGGTTCGTTCCTACAATCTTCAATGCAAAGTATGGGCGTATCAATTGTGATAATATATACTTTACTGATGGGTCCTCTATGAATGAGTCCACAGGATTTGGAGTGTTCAACGTATTTTTTAGCACCTCACACAGTCTTCAGAATCCTTGCTCGGTATATATTGCTGAATTGGCAGCGATATACTGGGCGCTGGACAGCGTCGCCTCACGACCTGTTGAACACTATTACATTGTAACGGATAGTCTTAGCTCTGTCGAAGCTATCCGTTCAGTGAGGCCGGAAAAGCACTCGCCGTACTTCCTTGAGAGAATACGAGAAATTTTGAGTGCTTTATCCAGACGCTGTTATGTCATTACCTTTGTCTGGGTCCCTTCACATTGCTCAATTCCGGGTAATGAGAGGGCTGACTCATTGGCAAAGGTAGGTGCAATTGAAGGCGATATATATCAGCGTCAAATCGCCTTCAATGAATTTTATTCTTTAGTTCGCAAAAATACCATCGCTAACTGGCAACGCAAGTGGAATGAAGATGAATTGGGCCGGTGGTTTCACTCGATTATCCCAAAGGTTAGCCTCAAACCGTGGTTCAAAAGTCTAGACTTGAGTCGGGACTTTATTCGCACCTTCTCCCGACTCATGTCCAATCACTGTTCGTTAGATGCACTACTCTTCCGTTTCAATCTTGCCAGCAGCAATCTCTGCGTTTGTGGCCAAGGTTATCACGACATCGAGCACGTTGTTTGGTCGTGCGAGATGTATCTGGTCGCCAGATCGAATTTAGAAAACTCCCTTCGGGCCCGAGGAAGACAGCCCAATGTGCCGGTGAGAGATGTGTTGGCTCGGTTAGACCTTGATTACATGTCCCATATATATGTTTTCCTTAAAGCTATAGATCTTCGTGTGTGATTGTCCCTACATCCTTATAACCTCCTTTCCTTCCTTTGCGGGTAATTCGTCCCCTTTCTATAAATAGTAGAATAAGTTGAAATGTAAATAAACTATAGATATACGAATAGATTTAAGAATTGAGTGCTCATCAACATTGTTACAATTTCCTTATATCCCATCCTTCTCCTAAAAATATGTCACCCTTCTAAACTCGAGTACACCGCGAGTAATCGGTTTTCCACCTTACTAACCATAGATGTAAGAAAATTGTTTATATATATATATATATATATATATATATATATATATATATATATATATATATATATATATATATATATATATATATATATAAATATATATATAGGAATTCGGCTCCTTTAAACTTAAGTAACTGAGCCTGTAAAAATAAACGAATTAATAAAAAAAAAAATAAACGGGAGGAGTGTTGTTAGTGTGTTAATGTTTCTTTGCCTTTGAAGGTGATAACCCCTGCCAATGTGATCCAATGATCCTATCTGCAGACAGTGCGTTTTCAGGTCACAGTTCACAGGTCCTCTGATAGCACCTCTACGGCTTCCAACACACAACGACAACCAGTAGAAACACAATGATTAAATGCAGCGATTCCCATCTTTGTGTCACCATTATTTTTTTCCCTCTTGTCTTTCCCACCGCCGTCGGAGCGTTGCTTTGCGACCTGCAGCATAGAGGCTGAAATTGGGTCACCCGGAACCATGCATCCGTGCGGTCCGTTTTGATTCCGTGTGTCGTAATCTTTGTCCTGCTGAGATTTCATGCTTTTCATCATCGAGATGAAGCTTAGTGGAATCTGCTCCGAAAGCCCCATGAGTTAATAAACCATTTAATGGCGGAAATTCATTTTCCAGAAGTGCGCGCGGTAATAATTAAACTGTATGCACGTGCGACAACATCATGATTTGTGACAACGTTCCTCACTTCGCTTGTGCACGTGTTTATCTGTGCATCCATTTCGTGATCTGCGCGGAACCAAAAGCACGATAATTGATGATGGGGGGCGTTTGGTGAGATGTAACTGGGCGAAATGAAACTAGCACTCGCACACCTTCGAGGACCGACGGACGACCATTCCCGGCTCCGTCACGCGGAACGAGATCGCGCGCGATTGTTGCGCAAATGAAGTGCGAATGACAGATGCAATTTCGCCATCTAGCGGTGCTTTTCGTGGGGTTGTGGCGGCGCGATTTATGATGGCGTTGGTGGCTGTCAACGTGTTTTAGGTTGAGAATTTATTGGGTTATAATGGAAATTTTTCATCAAAAATTTAACAGCGAATTGCGCGGTGTTTGTGTGACAGAAAGTTAATTTTCTGCGAGCATTATAAACCGTTTATTGCCCCGTTCGCAGAGGGGTTTTCATTTGGATGACCCACAATAATACCGAAATTCCATCGCGACACGCAAACTGAGTGAAAATTAACCTACTTTTCCCATCATCTACCAGCCATTTTACATACTAAAATACGATATCCATCTTCCCGTTGTCTCCATAAAGATTAATAGGCATGTTTTCAAGAATACAAGTACACCACTCACAAATTCCAGAAGCCGAAGCTTGACGTCATCCCGGCTTCCCGGGATGATGGGATATTCCCGCTCATTCTCTCTCTCTCCCCCATCCTGGCCCGGTCGGGGGGCTGATGGAGATGATAATGAATTTATGCCACCATTTCATTGCACATCAGCGAAGATAACAGCAAAAGTTATCACCGTGCGGCTGGAACCGCAAAAAGAAAACACGTTACGTCCTTTCAATTTCCCGTTCCTCAGCCAGCGAAGCGCCGTGGTTCCTCCCGGGCCGGAGGCTAACCACCCGCAGACGATGAGCGACACGTCCTTGACTGTTCCCGGGAATATCCCGGACCAAGTCGGGAACGCTGTAAAACCGTCACGTCTCCTCCCGGTCCCGGTAATTCGTTTGCCACTAGGCTTAGGACCAGCAGTAGTAGGAGCGCGTGCAAGGTTGCTAGGCGAGAGTAGAATTGAAATTTTGTGCGTTTTTTCGTGTGTGCCATCCGTGCGGTAGGGATCTCAAAAACCCAATGTTTGTCCTTGGCGGCGACCAGCCCGACGAAGGTTCGAGCCAAACAAACTCCCCGTTTACTACAATACGTGCGGAAAACAGACCACCCACAGAGAGGAGGAGGTGGTGGAGGCGGAGGAGGTGGAAAACTTTTTTACGACAGAAACAGCTGAGCTGCCCTGGAGCGATGAGGGCGATGCTGCTGCTGCTGCGGGTGCGGTGGTGGGATGCTCGGGAGCAGATAAGAGAAGAGACGCAAAAGTTTATTCTTCTTTCACGCTCGAGATGATGGAACGATGTCATGATGGGATAGGGCTATGGCTGTGATGGCGGGAGGAGGAGGAAAATCCTACGGTCTGGGATACGATGCGGCCTACAGCAGGGCATGTAAAGCCGCAGCCAGACTCTGGCGTTAATGCGTAGGGTGGAAATAAGCAGGCGGAGGGTGTGGTGGGAAAGATGAAGATATTTGTTCGGGGAGACGTTTGAAGACACGGAAGCGCTTCCTCGGAAAAATAGGTCAAATCGATAGCGAATAACTGAGGGTAGGCAAGATGGTTTAATGGGGAAATCGGGTCTGGATCACATTCGATGCACTGGAGTAAAGATGATGCTCATTCTGCGGGGAACCGCTTTCTAAGTGATTTATTTCTAACAATTCCTATTATTATAATTCGTTAAGTTTGATGTGTAATTAATTTTTTTGCTTACACTTTTTCTGATGTTAGAAATTTATGAAGAACTAGCTGACACGGCAAACTTCGTCTCGCCCAAAATTTGGTTTTTGTTATCAATACCTTCAAACATTCACGTTTTCTTACTATGAGCAAGTTCATGGGTCCAATTGCAGAACTGTTCATTGATTGATCTTCTAATCGACCCCGTTGAATTTACCTTTTACTATAAAATTCCTAGTATTTCTAACAAAACTCATCATTATAATATAAGATTCTTTTCAGACACAATTATCGTTCAAGATTTTTCAAACACTTGCAAATAATACGTTTCTCCGTTACATGGAATAAATGTTTTATACAGGAAATATGATAGAATAAAGACAGCCCTAAATCGGACAATTTTTTCCTCGAGTTCTGCTCTTATCAACACATTCGACGATACTTTTTTATTGGTATAGATAGAAGAAAATATAGGAGTGCGTTTCATCACATTAAAATCCATTTCCAGTTTCGAACAAAGATCAATTTCGCTAGCGCAAACATCAACTGAACGAACAGCACTTGTCACTATGTAATTGTAGAACAAATGGGAATTTAATTTTCCGAATTTTCCCTTTTTCCTTCAGAGTTTTCCGAAATTTTCAATTGTCATGTTTGGTTGGGATATTTGTGGTTGAAATATGTGTAATATTCTTATGGGACCCCCTCGCCATTCCAGAGGAGGGAGGGGTGTCATACCATCATAGAAACATTTCTCATACCCAAAAACCCTCACATCCCAAATTGTGATTGATTAGTTCTCGAGTTATGCAGAAGTTTGTGTTTGGTTGCCCCCTGTAATTTGTGTTTCATTTGTATGGCAGATAGACACCCCCCCACCCTCCGTAAGGGAGGGGGTGGAGTGTTTAACCACCATAGAAACATTTATTGTACCCTAAAACCTCAATATGCCAAGTTTATTTCCATTTGTTTGATTAGTTCTCGAGTAATGCAGAAATTTGTGTTTCATTTGTATGGTAGCCCCCCTTTGAGAGGAGGGAGGGGTCTCACACTATCACGAAAACCTTCCCCGGCCCGAAAAATCCCTACATACCAATTTTCATGTTGATCGGTTAAGTAGTTTCCATGTCCATAAGAATCAGACAGACAGACAGACAGAAATCCATTTTTATATATATCTTCTTCTTCAATGGCACTAACGTTCCTAGAGGAACTTTGCTGTCTCAGCGTAGTATTACTTGCGTCATATTTTATTAGTACTTAGTTGAGATTTCTATGCCAAATAACACGCCTTGAATGCATTCTGAATGGCAAGCTCTAGAATATACGTGATCACATATATATATATATATATATATATATATATATATATATATATATATATATATATATATATATATATATATATATATATATATATATATATATATATATATTTTATATATATACACTCGACAAAAAAAAATTAGAGGAACAGGATGCGAAGTCGAAAATTTCAAGTGATTTTTGACATGCTGTATCTTCGTGAAAAGTCAACGCATATCGATAGGATGTGCACCATTTTGAAGCTACAACTTTCAGGTATTAGAATATTTTACGTACATATTTTTATCTTGGTGTGTGTAGGTGTGGTGAGCAACAATATCGGTTCTTTCTTTATTTTTTCAAGAATATTCTGGACTAACTAAATTTTTTGCCAGTCAACTAAACAGCAAATCCAATTAACGTTATCAATCAGCTTTTATTTGATTCCAAGAACGTTCCTGTAGGACCTTCCCACATAGAGATATTTCAGTTAGAATGAAAAGTTACCCCTTCGTCTTTGATGATGAATAATTCAATAAACAACGATCGCATCGCAAATCGAAGGGCAGTTTTGAAAACTCCAATAAATTCAGCACAAGGATACTTTATTACTTTGACGAAAAAAAAATTATTTAAATTTTTTGATTCGATTTCAAAAAAGTGCCAGAAACAGGATTTTTATGGTGTTTTACAAAATTCACTGTAGTTCTGCAAATATCGCAGTTAGTTCTAATGTTTGCAGGCAAATGTTTAGCCTAGTGTATTCCCTAAACATCCGTGAACGTTTCATATTGATACGTTAAGCTGTTTTTTCTAGCCGATTTTCCAAAGTTTGGAGTAAATTAGAGGATCATTTAATCGCAATCGTACCAGAAGTACAAAATCCTACGCGACTCTCTGAACGAACGATTCATAACTTTCGTTTTCATGCGTTTGTATGTTCAATTAGGGTAAATGATCTTGGTTTGTCCAGTCGAAAATATGATCATGGTTTGCCCACTTTTTTGAATGCTCTAATTCAGCGCTCCTGTGTCAAATAAGGCCTTCGAATGTTCCGAAACATATAAATGAAATTGCCTTTCACATGATTTATAGTAGTTTGATAGTATATTTTTACGAAATCACATGTTTTAAAGGATTATAAAATACACCTTCTATTTGTGTCAATGCGCTCCTCATTCGAGCTAACTTTTAATCGATCACTAGATGATTATTCGGCACGTATTCAGACCTTTTCTGGATTACAACACTTATAAATATTGTAAACATCATGCTTGCTCACCATTTGTATTGGATTTACATAGCTAAACCATTAAATTAACGCATTTTGATGAACTCAATTCTGATCATGAGTTGTCCAATTCAATAATGTTGTTTTGTCCACATGATTTCTATGGCAACCGCTTGGCGCGCTGCAGTTTGTTTATGTTTGTTTATGGTGTGCTTCGCGCATAGTAGAAGTATGGTTTTTCTGTGTTGATTGTGTTGAGGTGAACACTTCTAAAATGCCCAAGAAAAGGCAATATTCTGAAGAAAGCCTAAGTTATGAATGAATCAATATGATGACAGTAAACTCAAGCAATGAGAAATGCAACATCTAATTGTGAATTCGAATGTTTTCATTCAAAAATGGAGATTTCTAAAACCGGACAAACCATGATCATTTTTTTGGGCAAACCATGATCATAATTCTTCTTTAAGAAAAATCGTTAAAAATCATAAAAATTTGAATAATTTCAACACCTTATGGTAGTATTAGCAACTAGAGACTTGGGGCTTTTCAACAAACCCAAACTCGTATCGATTATGTGTGATTTTCATGAAGAAAAATCGATTTGCATTTACTAGTTGCGTAAAAACACCCCAAATTGGACAAACCAAGATCATTTACCCTATTGCAAGGAGTGATGATACTCACACATATTCATACGCATTTCCACACATACACGCACTCCACACCCACAAACTCATAAAGACAAAAGTTATGAATCGTTCATTCTGAGAGTCGCGTATGATTTTATACTTCTGATACGATTTGCGATAAAATGATCCTCTAATTTACTCCAAACTTTGAAAAATCGGCTAGAAAAAACGGCTTAACGTATCAATATGAAACGTTCACTGATGTTTAGGGAATACACTAGGCTTAAAAATTTGCCTGCAAACATTAGAACTAACTGCGATATTTGCAGAACTACAGTGGATTTTGTAAAACACTATAAAAATCCTGTTTTTGGCACTTTTTTGAAATCGATGCAAAAAATTCAAATATTGTTTTTTCGTCAAAGTAATAAGTAATCCTTGTGCAGAATTTACTGGAGTTCTTAAAACTGTCTTTCGATTTACAGTGCAATGGTTGTTTATTGAATTACTCATCATCAAAGACGAAGGGGTAATTATACATTCAAACTAAAATATCTCTATGTGGGAAGGTCCTACAGTAACATTATTGGAACCAAATTAAAGCTGATTGATGAGGTTAATTGGATTTGCTACTGAGTTGGTTGGAAAAAATTCGGGTTTGTCCAGAATATCCTGAAAAAACAAAAAAAAATCGATTTTGAATTTCTTCCCGTTATGGTTGCCCACTACACCAACACTTATCAAGATAAAATTATGTACGTAAAATATTCTAATACCTGAAAGTTGTAGCTTCAAAATGATGCGCCTCCCATCAATATGCTTTGATTTTTCACGAAGATACAGCATGTCAAAAATCACTTGAAATATCCGACTTCGCGCTCTGTTCCTCTAATTTTTTTGTCGAGTGTAGATTGTAAAATTCTCACCATATTTTATTGGACGATATTGAGTATGATATTAATTCATATCGTAATAATGAGGCTTTAATGCATTCAATGGTAAATCATAGAAACATGGTTGAGAGAAGATCAGATTTGAAGTATTCAAAGAATATTAAGCTGTCATTATTTTTCTTTAAATTTGACCATTTTGAAACTAAAACTCATTTGATAGGGTTTTTTTTCACGTCAACGAGAGATGCCGACACTGTAGCTTCGATATTCAAGATCAAATGTTCTGACAACACTTCCAACAAACTTTGACTATGCGTGATGCACAGATCCCCTATTTTAGAGAAGCACGCCCGAATGAAAAGTCCAACTCGTAAACCCATCAATTTCCAATTTATTTTCCATCCCTTGTTGAGTGTGAACCACTGCGTCCATAATTTTTAACTATTGTGGTGAAGTTCTACATTCATGAAACAAGAAGCATTTTTACCAGCGTTTGTACGACAATTAAAAGTACTTTATTGTTCAAATAACTTTTTATAACATTAAAAAATTGAATCGATAGACGATTAGTACTCAGTTTTTTTTCAAATATGTAAAAGCTGAATTGATCTTTTCAGCTGCACATAAATCTTCCATAAATTACACCATTATTCGTTAACTCCCTCAGGATCATCGAAGGTGAACTTGTTTTCGTCCCTGAAGTTATCTTGAAAAAGTTGAAATCTCGCGTAACTTTTGAAAAGGTCCTATGTAACAAATGTCCTAAGTCCTAAGTAACAAATGTAAACAAATCGAGTTAATGGATGCACATTATTAGTGCTCAATCATTGAATGCAATGCGAAAACAACCGTTCGAGATATCTATCCTTTTCACCTTTTTATTACCGATACAAAAAATGTCCAATGTACAGATTCGAATTTTAAGCACTCGACCGTTACTTCGGACGCCACTTTCCTCTGACGCTCGTTACGTCCGAAGTAACAAAGCAATCAAAACAACACGAAGTCGCACTTCGGACATTTTGATTTTTTGTTATTTTGGGGTGTTGATATCGTTTTTAGTGCAATTCAACGAGTTGTAACAATAATGATCATCTTTTAGCACGTACAACGTAATTTGTCCAATATACGAAGCTGTCAGTCGAAACGTCCAATGTAATAATTTTCACTCGGAGGCTTCAATTTCAAACTAAAATCACATAACAACAGTTACAGTTGGTTTTGCAGAGTAATTGTTAACTGCTAGTGGTAAAAGTAGTGATAAAGATCGATTCCTTAGGAAACAATTCACGGAACAATGTTCCGGTCTTCAACTTCGTTTTTCTCGAGTTGATGTGAATGTTACATAGGACCTTTTCAAAAATTTCGCGAGAAATCGCCGGAATTCTTTTTCACGTATGACTAAGTTTTTCAGGAAGAGTGTCGAGTCAGAAAACAGGTCACGATTTCATGAAATAAAGTTACCAATTTGTGTGCTTACCTTCCCGTACCGTCAAAAATGAGCAACTAATACATTAGTTTCTGCCCGTTTTCAACTTATTTGGTATCAATAAACCATCCACGATTTGAAACCACACCACTTCTATTTTGGTGGTCATCGGTGCAACATCGTTGCCGGCGAGCATCAGGTGAAGGAGGAGTATGGAGTAGAGTTTCTTTCCATAAGGGCCCTTCCCTGGGCTAGAAGCGAATGAACTGAAGAAGTTTAAAACCGAATGTGGAATGGAATAAAATGAAATCATAGATGCAAGCACAACACAACGCCGCTACAAAATAGCTGATTTCATATCATCTCAAAAAAAGATTGATTGAGATATGTGTATCAAACGAACGAACTTGACTTGGAGAACACACTATGTATTTTCTGCAATCCACTCAATATCGGTATCAAATGAAATTATTTGACTGATAGAATACAGTACAATGGTGTTATTGTAGTGAAACATTCTAATGAAACAGATGATGTACTAAAAACTACAAAATAAAATAAGTAAAAAAAGTAAAAAAAACTTTTTAAGTTAAACGGTTTAATTGTGATTAAACATAATAATGTACTAAAAGCTAGAAAATAATGAGGCAAGTAGCAGTTAGCAGTTATCACACCTCTCCTTCTTTAGTCTAGGGCATTAATAAGACTAAAATAAAATCGTGGGGCACGTTGGATTTTCATTATCCACAATTAGCGACTTCATCATATGTCCCACGATTTTATTTTAGTCTTATCAAAGCCCTAGACTAATGAAGGAGAGGTGTGATAACTGCTAACTGCTACTTGCCTCATTATTTTCTTGCTTTTAGTACATTAATATGTTCAATCACAATTAAACCGTTTAACTTAGAGCAGTTGTTTTTTACTAATTTTATATGGAACTATACTTTCGAATCCCAGTAGGAAAACCTTACTGTTGCCTGTTTTGGGGTCTGTTCCAACTGAAGTGTGATATAGGAGCCAAGGTGTTTACAGTTTGTGATCGATATCTGAGTGGGAAGGGGATAGTCTGGTGCCAACAGGCAGGGCAGTTCAATCGTAAAATGAGGACGGAACCAAATAAACGAAAAGCACTGGTTCGACGATTCTCTTCATTAGTAATTTGCTGTAGCTGACCCAAAGAAGCTAACATATACGTGATATACGAATCAATTTAAGCGTTCGTTGTACGGGCAATGAGAGAGGATAGAGGAACTACTGCAATTTAATTTTCGAAAATTCTCGATAGTTCACAGAGATATTTATGGGAATATTTCTACTCGCGCAGTTCAGTGCAAACATTTTGTGCAAAATTTGATAGTTGCTTGCTATGAATTATGTTGTACACAGAGAATAAACACGGTTTTATCAGACACGTACCGGCACGAGCAGACAAATAATGATATATTTATATTGTCAGACATAGCGGGTACTCAGTACGGACCTGCGGAGATATTGATATTGACAGAGCGGAGATATTGATTTTTGGAGCGAGAAGTTAATTCAAGTTGACGGCATTGAGCTTTCACGAGTTTGGGAAGCGACAATGACTATAACAGATTTGCAGGTGGAATGATGAAAATTATGAATGAAATATAACTTTTCTATATCTAATATGTACTATGTTATATATCTACTATGTTCTACACTGAGCAAAATAAAAATATCACCTCTGAGTTTTCTTGACGATTTAATTCAAAATTCCCTGTATAAATATCTGATTTTGCATCACAGCTTACTTTTGTCCGGTTTATCATCTTTTGCCAACATTATGATGGTTATTCTGTTGACTGTTTACATTTAATTCCAACATTTTCAAAAAATCAGTGTGAAATATAAATAGCCCCACCCTGTAATAAATTCACCCTGGTCCTCATTTTGTTATGGTTTGCAAAATAGTCAAAGTTGTGCTCAAGGTGGGTTCTTTTGGTTTTCCTTTTAACTCTACTATTTAACTTTCCTTTTCCCACTGTTTTATTTCCACCTTTTAAATAACACGTCCTATCCACGTGAATGTATTTTGCGAATTGATATGTCAACTTTACAGAAAATGTAAATACACTTCAGGGGCGAAAAATCAGTGTTGCCAGACAGGCTGGCTTTTAATCCCTAAATCGGGCGAAATAAAAATTTGCTGCATGGGAATGCTAACGCTCGCATAGTGGGTCCTCAACAAGCTGTTATCGCCAAACTAATCGGTGAAGTCAAGATGACTCCATGGTTTATGGTGCGTACCGTTTGTTTGATAAGTAGGCTAGTAGAGAAGGAAACTTTATCCGAAGTTAAACGTTTTGCGTATGAAAAAGACGAAACTTTTGCAACGTTAAATGTCGTGTTGAATAGTGCTCACAAAACCTCGTACAATCATATTGTGTATTGTGTACAAAAGATACTCACCCCTATTCTGTATTTCAATTTTTCGAGCTTGACTTGATAAAATTCCATACTGTATTTCGTTCGAGTTGTTTTTGCATTCCGTGTGAACTGTTTATCTTCGAACATTAAATGGACAAAACGTTCGAAATGGGGAATGCGAAATTATAACTCGAACGAAATAACGGTTCCGAACGAAATGGAAACCCGTCGGAATACAGAATAGGGCTGACTATATTTGCATATTTCCACCCTCCTTGAAGCATATTTCTAAGAGTCTTGATTCACACCAGTTTGAGACTTTGGCAGTTCTCACGTCTGACATTGGTTGCAGAATGCATTTGCGACCCAAATATGTTTGATGCTGTCAAATGCTGTGTGTTAATGTATGGGTGCCCTATGTGTGGTTTTAAGTAATAGATTGTATCGGAATAACTTGTTTTACCCTTAGCCAAGTTATGTTATCATTTTGCTCTGATGGAGCCATTCCAAAACACTTCAAAGACATGGTAATGATTCAAAAACAAGGAAAATGGGTCTAAAAGAGTTTGAATTGATAGTTTTTCTCAATTGAGTACTGCATTCCTCAGATATATTCCATTTTGTAGACCGATTTCATAAACCATAAAAATGATATATATTTTTTTTGACATCCACATTTCCCACCGTGTCACGGGGAATCCAATTCCATCGTTAAGCAAAATACCAATCCTGACCCTAGGCCCATTTCTAGTGGTTGAGACCTACCAGCGATGGGTTACTCAATTCAGCTGTGACTGGAAGTTGATGATCCAAGGAACAGTTTAATGTTTACATTTATCTCTCCTCTCCTCGCCCTTCTCGGCAATCCCCCAAAAAGCATATTTCCCCTATATTCATCCCGTTTCATTCCCAATTGTGTCTGCTTATGTGTGCGTGCTTTCCTTTCTTCCTTCCGTATGTTTTTTTTGCCTATCGGCTCCCTTAAACTGAAAGAAAATCCTGGAGGCAGGCAGCGATGATCCTACTATATGCATGACGGCGTAACATTCGACCTCCCCCCAACCCCCACTTCTTCCTCTGGTGTAATAATGCTGCTGCTTACGTCATCTCGTTTCCCGATTTTATCCCTCCCCCACCACTTTGGCTCCCATCAATGGGCGGCGGTTGGCTTTGATGGATGATTTCGGTTTTAGCGTAGCCCAAAACAACTGCTGTTTTGGGTGGGTGAGAGGGGGAGGAGGGCTAGAAAGGTGGACAAGGAGGCTTCACTACGCGTCATAAATTATGTATGGGGCCATCGGAGAAATTCCATCTTCCTATTTGTCAATTAGGTCGGCTGGTTCTCCGTACCCCAGCTAAACGGTTGTTTACTTCCCGAAGAAAAGGGGCAGGGCGGGATGCTGCAAGGGTTCCGGGATGATAACGGGAACATCTGGTCTGGAGCAGTAACGAGATAATATTAGGACGTGTGCATATTTACTCACAAACCTCCACCATAAAAGCATCTTTCGGGGAAGTAATCCTGGAGTGGAATTCAACATCAACGGGTGAGGGGAGGATGGGTTGATGGACTGCGTGGCCGGGTGACGGATGATGGTGCCAAGCATGTGACGTGCGGAAGGGGCGATATTTTGGGGGAAGGGGAAACGATTGCCGAGTTCCAGAGGTGATAAATCAAACAGTAGTTCACACTTCGGAGTAAATTTGGCTGAGTGGCAGAAGTGGTGGCCCGATTGTTTGATGGGGAATTATCGAGTTACTGGAGCTATTAATGGATCGTTTCGAAGAAGTGGTCCTGTGGGAAATTGTTTACATGACACAATTGCGTATTGCTGATGTGTCGGTTTCGTTCCATAGGATAGAACCTGATTTTATACTATCCCTTTGCTGAACCGTTTTTAATGACTTTTAGTTCTGAGGTCTCTTTTTTTCACTACCCATTTAATACGTTCGTCGCCCAATGCACTCTTTTTGAGTTTATCGCGTGGCCCAAATGCGGATTATTTATTAAATGAAGCCCGAATATAGTTTGTAGACAACTTTTACATGATCTAGTGAAATTTCTTTCTATTTGAAGACGAATTGACAACAATAGCACATGCCAAAGTCATATTATACGGGTTTCGCAAAAAACTCCAGTACAAACCTTCTGTACTATAAATTGATAAAAAGTATAGTATAACATTATATTAATATGATTATGATTTTATTATTTTTCTACATATCCTATATTTACACTTAGGAGCCTATGCTATCAAATTCCTTTTGAAAATCCTATTCAATTTGAACGAAGAAAGTGTCACCCATATCTGGGTGACGGGGCGACGAAAGGGTTAATTGGGCTTCTTGGATTTCAACCAAAAAACACTTAAAAGAAATATACATTTAGGATTCTTAGTATCTTTAAACGTAATACATAATCATGATAAATATTCTTTCAAATTTCTGTACAAGCACGACTAATGGGAAACTAACTTGGATTATGGCCAGTTCCCGACTGCCAATTACATAATAGAATTGGACAAAATACAACAACAAAATCCAAGATATGGTCATGATACTTTCATGAATGACTCCGCGTTTCCATGAAACGCCATTTTATTTGTTAAGTAGAAATTTTTCAGTGGAGTTCCGGGAATTTTATTTACAGCCATTGGAGGCGATCTGGCGTAGTGGTAACATCCGTACCTAAAGGTCACGAGATCGATTCTCATTTCGACATTCTTCCAAAAAAGAAAGTAAATTGATGAACCAGCCAAAAGTGTTAAAAGTCACTATAATACAGGGAAAAAAATACAGCCATTGGACCGTGCGTCTCCATGCCATATTCTAAACAATTTCTATAAGTCGAGTTTTGCCTGCCATCTATCCCACGAGATGAAGGTGGGTTTAATTTGTAACTAGATGTGTTTGTGTTGGTGACAACAATATAATGTATAATCTCCATATATGTGTGTAAGAGACGGGGTGTAAACAAATGATTTTGTTTATTGCCAGGGGAAGTAATGGCTTCCTTTTGGATCCCACACACTTTTTGGGAACGTTACACTAATATCGTCAATTATTTGACTCGGATTCCGCGGAATCAGAGTTTTAAAATGAAACAAGTTCCGAAACAGTTCAAACATTACGAACCACGTTCCAGAACATTCAAATGAATGGTAAATTCGGGGACTAACGAGATTGAATATTATAAGTTTTATTTTGTTTGTTCGTTTACTTATTTTTCCATACTATTGGCTACTAATTTGTATGAAATGAATATTTGCTTTAAATACTAAATGTGAATATGCTCTGAAGCGAAACAGGCGGTCTAAAGAAAATATAAGAAAAGTTTCTGGCAACCATGTACTGATTCACCATGTTGTACCAACACATTCACATGAGAAGATATTTCTCCTTAAGGTGAAGGTGGAAGCTAGCCACAAATGACTGCCACAATGGCGCTCATTTCTTTCATCTCCCTCTCTCACATCTCTCCCGAGAATCAATAATTTTGCGAAACAGTATGAAGAAAATGATCGTTTTCGCACACTTTCCTTCAATTAATATCAATCAAACTCTAATCGATTACTCACAAGATATTAAATTTTCATCTGCTGTCGCACTGTATAGTGAAAAACGTCGGAAAACTCGAGATAGTGCTCTGAAAGTTAAATTTTCATTTTTCAATCTTCGGCAATGGTTTTGTTTGTATTGGTGAAAGCATCGTTACTTTTTCGACACTGATGAAAGACAACATCATCGAAACAGCTATAAAAACCGCTCAATGAAGTGTTATTTCCTGAGTCATAGCGTCCCATGTCATGAAAATCAATAGAATAAAATAGTGTTGATATCAATACAATTATTATTTTTACGTTTAATGGGTCTATAATGTAAGTTTCAGCAACTTTAACATTGGTTGCGAAAATTGTATTGCAGAGCTCGGAACACTGCCACGGCTGCCTATGCTTTCAAAAAACCGTAAACGGAAAAGTATTACATTCAATCAAAATGCCTCGGCCAACGAAGAGATGGGTTAAGGCTCTTCAGTCTGCTTGGTTTTGAAGTCTGTGTTAGGGAACACATTTCGGTGAGAACAGAAATCCCCATACTTTCATGTATTTGGAATGCCGATTTCCCCAAGGCTGCTTGTAGGTTGGGGAAACCGTAAATCGGACCGATCAAAACGAGGTAGTTAGAGCGTTTAGATAACACTTAACATTTTACAGTTATTTAATTGTTTATCTAATGAAACATAACATTTTATTAATTGCGATGGATGCATAGAAATATTCCCTATCAATTTATGCAAACATCTTTCCGATACAGTAAGAAATGTTCGAGTTATAAGCATTCGGAATCTTTCATTTTTTCTTGCATGTTCTGTGTTTATGTTTTCATTTTACCCCCCATATACTCCGGTTGGACGTAGTCCCACGTCAAAATAACAATTCAATACTAAAGTAAAATGTATGAACGATGTGTTCCGATGAACAATTGCATATATAAATTTATATAGAAGGTGTATTTGCATATGAAGTAAAATTCTGATCATACGGGAGCGTAACATGAGCAAATTTATAACACATGCGAATTGGGACTCTTTTGGTATTAACAAGTTCTTCCGCACAGTAACTCGATGTTGATAATTCCATAATATTTTCCTTCGTTGATCGTATTGTTTTCACATATTCACTTTGGAGAGCCTTAACCCTTTTCTTCGTTGGCCGAGGCATTTTGATTAAATGTAATACTTTTCCGTTCATTATTTTTGAAAGTATAGGCAGTGTTCCGAGCTCTGCAATACAATTTTCTTAACCAATGTTAAAGTTGCTAAAACTTGCATCATAGACCCCCTAAACGTAAAAATAATAATTGTATTGGTATCAACACAATTTTATTCTATTGATTTTCATGACATGGAACGCTATGACTCAGGAATAACATTTTATTGAGTGGTTTTTATAGCTGTTTCGATGATGTAGTCTGACATCAGTGTCGAAAAAATAACGATGCTTTCACCAATACGAACAAAACCATTACGGAAAATTGAAAAATGAAAATTTAACTTTCAGAGCACTAGCTCGAGTGTTCCGACGTTTTTCACTATACAGTGCGACGGCAGATGATAATTTAATACGTTGTGAGTATTCGATTAGTTTGGTTGATATTACTTGATGGGAAGTGTACGAAAACGATAATGTTACGTAAAATTATGGATTTTCGGGCGAGGGTCGTGGGAGGGAGATGAAAGAAATGAGCGCCATTGTTGCAGCCATTTGTGGCTTCCTTCCACCTTAAATGCGGTACGCAATTTTTTGACAAATCCTGAAACACAAAAAGAACTTAACGTGAATCGAAGTCTTCAATCTAGATAAGCGGGAAATAAGACGAACCGTTTCTCGAACTCATTGACGCTATTACCCAATCATTGAGGATTAAACATTTCTAGTGAAATTCTTGGGGGTTTTTTTTTTGGAAGACTGTGAATGTTTATTTCAGGAAATGGTATCGATTTTCCCACAATTTGCGCCATTTATTTCACTGCTTCTGTTTTTTTTTATCTGTTACTTCCATTATAGTTATTATTTGTCAATTTTTCTGAGCATAAGCATTATTTACGGTAGAAGTTATGGTTCCCTGAGTTTGTAGTTTTTTGTCCATTAGCCAGTTTCACTTTCCATGTGCCATGAACAGTAAAAAAAATCTTGTGAATACTTAGAAGGTGAGAAATACAGCCTTGAAAAAATCCATTTGAAAAATTGTTACATCTTAGGATTGAAAGATGATGAACTTTTCGCTGGCCCTGAAGTGATTTGTACTACTTCCTCTTCTGAAATGAAATGGCTTTAAACTTTAAAAGTTCGTTGATTACTTGAAGGTTGGGCTTGAAAAAGGCTGATTTAGAGGGTATAAACAATCATTCTCTTGTTGTAAAGGGTGGGCCATTTAAAGTGGAAGCATCTGGCAACCCCATAACTTTTGACAGAGATGTCAGATTAACAAATGTCATACCGCGTTGGAAGCGTCATTTCAGTACAATTTTAAACATGGAACAATACACACCTAAACAACGCGCTGAAATTGTTCAGCTGTACATTCAAAACAACTTCTCAATTGTGTTAACTAAACGTGCGTGGAAAAATAAAAATAAAGTTAAAACATCGCCTGGAGACAACGCTATACGTCGATTATATGCCAAATTTATATCGTCTGGTAGTAATGCCAGTCATCTGTCCAGACAACGACCAAGACGTTTCGACGAGAATATTGATGCCGTTCGAGCCAGTGTTGCAGAGACTCCATCGACATTAGGTCGCCATCGTTGGCAAGAGTTAGGCATTGCTCGAACCACTCTCCGACGCATAATTCGTGTTGATTTGAAAATGTTTCCGTATAAAATTCAAATGGCTCAACAACTTAACCCATCTGACTTACCACGTCGACTTGATTTTGCGAAATGGACCATCGAAATGGCCAAAAATGAACGTGGCTTTTGGCAAAAAATCATAATGTCTGATGAGGCGCATTTCAACTTGAATGGAGGAGTGAATAAACAAAATTGTCGGTTTTATGCTACTGAAAACCCTCAATTCATCGAAACGCAACCTCTTTACGACCAAAAAGTTACTGTGTGGTGTGGCCAGGGGTACCAAATGTACTGCATCACGACAGTAATCTCATGACTGTCGCCACCATTGTCCCGTGACAGTCACGCGATTGAATTTTTACTACAGTCACACAGTGGAAATGTTATGCGACATTTATTGTTACTGTCGTTTACTGTACACGAATACATTCCCATGTGAGAGTATTTTGGTCTTTCGTCTGCGACAGACCCGTTTGCTCATTAGTGATGTTTTTGTAGATTCTGAATGCAATAGTTATACGTTGCTACCGTCGTTGATGATTTTTTTCCCTCGTGCTGATGATGTCGGGTGTCTTAGTATGTATTTTTCCACTACAACGTCATTTTATTTCATTTCATTTTCGCAAACTAAAGAGATTAATCTGCTGTGCAGCGAAGAATTAATAACAATTAATAACTGGCGAATTTTGCAGCATATTCCGATATGGGAAAATTTAATTTGTCGATGACGTGGCTATTCTATGTAGAGAAGTTTTCGGGGGAAATAGTGTGAGCAACAGAAGAGAATCTGTTGAAAGAGGTGCGTGGTGAAGTGTCGTGGGTGGAAGTCGTGTGAATGAAAGTTACGCGGATGCAACTGTAGGGCCATATTAGAATGCGGCTGGGGGAAGTGTTGCGCACTTAGCAATGTAGGTTTGGACATGAAGGAGATTTTATTTTATGTATGAATAAAATATGTTTAGCGCGTAATCTGAATATTATCAACAAAATTTTAGTATTATTATCATTATTACTAACTGACCCGGTAAACGTTATGCTGCCATTTAGATAATTTTTAGCGAATATATTCGTTGTTATATGAAAAACAACAAGTGTATTGCAAGTGTATTTCATATTCATATCGATATACTGAATTTGAAATACAGCCACCTTACTGCCCTCATTCACGGACTTGCAAATGTATTTAATGCTTTTCACGGAACTTCATGCAAGATTTTATTACTCTGTTACATAGAACACATGTTTGATACAAAAATTTTTTATTATTCAAATGGCCGACATTTTGGCAATTTTAATAATGTTCAAAAACCGCTACGTAACAATTCAGATAATAAGATTTTTACATGCTAAAAAAATCAACCATATCGGTCCACTGGATTATGAGAAAAACGTACAACTAGCAAGAAAATGTTTTAAAGATTTAAAAAAAAATATCTTTCAAATGAAAGCAACATAATTGGCTCACGTAGCGTACTTTTTAGTGTAGAGGCAGTTTAGTTCTATAACTCTGTCATTGTTAAAATTCGAACATATGCGTAGGAGGGTTTTTTTCCATGAAATATGATCATCTATCACCTCCTGAGAGATTCTGGGAAAATATATTAAATTCTTCTTTTACATTCAATAATCAAAAATTATATGCATGAAAAACAAATTAAAAAAAACATTTTTTGACTCGATTATATACAGGATTCTATTATATACAGTGAAAAGAAATCGGAGACTGTATATAATCGAGTTCGCGCTGCATTAGTTTCCAACTTGGAGGATAAATCTAAACACTCCCAACACTGAGTATTTCCGACGTCACCAATATATTATCGAAGAAACTCTCGCCTAGAATTATTAAGCTGTGAGTGTTTTTCTCATATGAATTGTTGGTCATTTGTGTATCTGGATTCAGGCATCCCAACAGTAAAGCATTCTTATTACAGTCGATATAAAATTAACTCGGCTTCCTATGTGTGCACGCAACTAGTGATCACAGCCATATGTCCGATACACATCTCAAAGCGTACTGGTGAAGAAGCACAAACGCATAAGATACAGGCTAGCATTACGATCGCCAGAAAAATGTCATGACATTCTTCTGCTGACAGTCACGTGTGACAGTAACCCGGGTAAACCGATGAGATTCATCGCTTCGTCAGCGACTGTTACGGCGACAGAGCGAACGGAATAGCAGACACGAAAAAATCGGAAACGAACAGTCTCCCCGGCTCACTACGGTCGGGCACGACAAATTAGATGAATTCGACGAAACACCGACTGTTGCTGTATAGTATTACTTTATGCATTCATGCTCTGTCGCTTGTATACGAGTGTAGCGCGCTCACAGAGACTGTCGATTCAATTTCATACCGACTGTTATGAAAATGCAGTACTTTTGGGATGCCTGGGTGTGGCATTTATGCCGATAAAGTCATCGGCCCGTACTTCTTTGAAAACGAAAATGGAGCAACGGTAACCGTGAATGGGGAGCGTTATCGGACAATGATAACCGATTTTTTATTGCCATTTGTTCGTGAAAATGAGTTGGACAATTACTGGTTCCAACAGGACGGCGCTACATGCCATACAGCGGCTGCCACGACCAAATTATTGCGCGAAATGTTCCCCGGAAGATTAATATCGAAAAACGGCGATTATGACTGGCCACCGAGATCACCTGATTTGACGCCTCCTGACTTTTTTTTTATGGGGATATTTAAAATCCAAGGTATACACTGGTAAACCAAGGACCCTGGCTGCGCTGAAAGACAATATCCGACAAGAAATTGCTGCCATATCGGCCGAAACATTGGGCAAAGTGATGGAAAATGCCGAAAAAAGGGCACATTTTGCGGTCAAGGCCAGAGGCGGTCATTTACGAGATATCATAATCAAAAAGTAGTTAGAACAAATCTCCTTGGACCAAAATAAATAAATTTCAAAAAAAAAAAAATTAAAATTCCACTTCTTTATTTTGCTATTGCAAAAACAAATCCTTCCACTTTAAATGGCCCACCCTGTATTTGATTATTTACTAATTAGTGTACACTAACCAACAGTTTATACAACTGCTGCTTATCATGACTATTGTAATTCTTACAAATTTCTTACAGCTTATTCATCGATAACTTTCAATAACATTCAAATATGAAATTTATATACTTTTTTTCCATTTTTATTTCATTCATAGCCGCCGATTTTCATCGCGACGGCTATAATGTGGTGCGAATAAATTCAAGCGTTTTACTCGTCTCCGCCGCTCGCCGCCCTTCACCTTTTGTGGATTACATAACGCGGGACTTCTCGTGGGACGGTTAGAATTTCAAGCACTGCTTCACAAGTCCCTGAAAGGGGGGAAAATCAGTCTAGCATTTTATTACAATGCGACTATTTGCACCCCTCTGTTCTGTCTTCCACCGCTAGCTCGGTGGAATTTTGGATCGTCTCACCAAAGTACGGGGTCGGAATGCCTAGACCCACTCACGTATAAAATTCGACAACACGGCTAGCCGCTAGTTTAAATTCCTGATGGATGATGGATATACTCACCGTTTGTCTGGTATGTTACTTTGGGACTCGCTATCACGAATATTTTATACTCATACGAGTTCATCCATTGACTCGAGTACGTAGAAAATTCCCGTCGTCACTTGCGGCCATTCCTAAATCACAAAATTCGCCAGTCAGTACAATCCCTCGCAATCATCGACCTTGCTTCAGAATGAACGCCAACAATAGTTCGAAATTAGGGCAAAATTCAACATCCGGTCAGTCAGCAGTAGTAGTAGTAGGCGGTGACACAGCATTAGACACAGCAAACAGCCCAACTGTCCACAAGTTGTTGCACCAGCTCTCCAATCTCGAGTCCCGCACGAGTTAATTGTCCACTATATACAGCTATTCAGTGTAATTCTGCTGCAGGAAGTGGGAGCGAAGGGGTTGAGGACCTATAAATCCTTTCCCGGGGGCGATCGCTGGAGCGAGTATCGAAAGCAATGCGACTGAGTTTGTCTTTGATATATATGCGTGTTTTGTTTATACTCTCGGTGGAACAAGCATTCCGATGATGTGGGGGGAGTGTGGATGAAGAGCTTGACACATTTTATGACTCTGGGCGCTGTCAAATGCATACTAAAATCGCATACTATGCGATGTACATGATTGCAAATTTTATGGTCCACGAAAAGCGAGCGGACTGCCTTGCTTTGTGATCGACTCGGCGGGGTTGTGAGGCAGAATCATCCTCTCGATTAATTTTAATTCGGATTCATCGAAATTACTTGAAACGCAAATGCATGATAGAATCAAACTGAATACGTTTTCTTCTCGATGAACTATCGATCTACTTAAAATTTCACCATGGTTGTAAAAATACTGAAAATGAAGTATATCGATACTTCGTTTTTCGCTAAAGCCTCCGTTCGGTCCGGCTGCATAAAAGAAATGGGATTGTGAGAGAAAAGCATAGAGCGAACGAGCGAATCTATCTTCCCGTCACTTTGCAATCACAACTAAACGGATTTCCGAGCGGGCACCAGCTTATATACACATTTGTGTGATTTCAATAGTCTTTTTTCAAAGCAATTTTGAAGCTATTGAAACAAGTTTTTAATTAATAAGCATATAACTCTTGGCCATTTCATCTTCCGAACAAAATGATCACAATATCACTTCGTTTAGGTGGAACAAGATTATTAACGCTCAAAGAAGGAATCGATTTCACCTCGAAAATACCCAGCACAAAAACACCCCGCTTCGCGCCAATTAGAATCATCGATCGATGGTGACGTTCGTCTACAACTGATATTATAACTATGGGTGGGGTGGCCAAACTTTTGGGCATCACGGGCGACTAATTGTTCAAATGTTAGGCTGCGGTCTACCAATGTTGAAAGCCATTAGAAAATGAATGTAGTATAACAAAGTTTATACTCGTGTGTAACAAACTGCGCATGTCTCTGTAATTTAGCTATTGTGTAGGCTTAATTGGTATTTTTTTTTAAATAAAAAGAATATAATTGAATGAAATAACACCAGAAAATATTTTTTCTTCAATTTCATTAAATTTCAATAATCATTTAAATCATCCTCAACAAAACAAAATGGTTTTTTCTCGGTCTGTTAGACCGCATGCTCGAGTATAGGAAGGTTTATTAAAGGAAAATCATAGGTCATACTAATAAATAACGGGTGTTAAATAAAAAATGAGAATTTTTTCAATCACATATATAAAAAAAAATTTTTTCATCGATTTCAGTATTTTTTATCAATAACATAATGTATTTTCTTCAAAAAAAATGTCAGTGAATGTTTGAGTAAGGGCCGTGGTCTGCTGTTCGACGCAACTTTGTCGCGATGCTCTCACAAGAACGTTGTACGGCACTTACGTCCATTTTCCGGATACAATTCCGGATTCTTGTAGTCAGGTGCTTCGTGTCTTTGGCCCTCCAATTGTTTTTATACACTAGGGCACTGAGTGAACCAAAGAAATCCTCTATTGGGCGGCACTGGGGCAAGTTTGTTGGGTTACGATCTTCCGGCACGAACGGTATCTTTTTCTCCTCAAGATACGCCAGCGTCTTCTTGGCGTAATGGGAAGACTCCTTGTCCGGCCAGAAGACGTACTTCCCATCCACGTGATGCTCGTTCAGGAACGGCAGCAGGATTTTATCGAGGCACTCTTCTCGATAGATTTGTTGGTTGATTGCCAGACCGCTCGACTTAAACCAAGGCTTTGAAATGCCCCGGTCGGAAATGGCGATGTACAACATAACCTTTTTTTCAAACTTATGCTTGAACTTGTATTTCACTTTCGGGCGGTGTGGATGACTTGTCGCTGGAGTAGTAATTATCATTTCCTGGAATATGCGTTTTGGACAGCGGAAAACAGCTTTCATCGTCCAGAACGAAAGACGTCCCGCGGTATTTTTTGGTCATCCACCGACACTGTGATTTAACCGTCTCAATCTGCTCCTCCGTGTACTCCGGCGACCTCGTCTTCTTCCTGCAGACGATTCCTTCCATCTTGAGGGTCCGATGGATCAATACGTGGGAGCAGCCAAATTTCCGACCGGCGTCACGCAGGCTGGTCGCGTCCTCGTTGTCAAACAGCTTCTTTAACGATGTGTTCCTCTGCTTCGTCATTATCGTCACCGGACGACCACTTCCGACCTTCCGCTCTACGTTCAGGGAACCCAGTATACGATATACCGTACTGACAGGTACATTTTCTTCCTTAAAATGTGCCACCGTGAACTTTTTTCCTTGCTGGAAATGCGTTTCGTAGAAGCGTACAATACGTTCGCGGAGCACGTGCTGTTTCGTCGCCATCTTTGCTTTGACTAAATTCAAACTAGACAAACCAAACACGCCTACTGTTTCTAGGGAGCCCAAAGAGCAATTTTCTTGGAGAAAGAAAATTTTACGCTCTTTATTTGAGTTACTGAAAGGTATTGAATTCTCATTTTTTATTTAACACCCGTTATGCAATAAAATAGAAATAATTATCGGTTACTAAGTAATTGATAAGTAATACTTTATTTTCTGTAAAGTATCATCAATCAATATCGTTGATATTTTTAACGAAATTGACATTTATGAACATACAAAGCATTTATTTTCCAAAAAATACATCCAAGACGATTATTATATTCCTCAATTCCCCAGAGGTATAAGAACTAGAGATGAAACGGATATCCGATAACTATCCGGTATCCGGCCAATATTTGATATCCGGCTGGTCACCGGATATTAGAAAAAATCAATAATTTCTCATGACCACAAGATAAATCATATTTTTTTTCAAAAATTAAATTAATATTAAACTATTTACATTAATTCATTAACACTATTACTTTCATTATAAATTTTTTAACCGACCGATTACGCATTGCTTCGTACACCAGGCAAGTTTCAGAGGACAGTTTCCCACTGTAAACACTACTGCAAGGATAAACTCTAGCAAACCTTGCCAAATGGGAGTACTGCTTAGAGTTTGAAGACCATTAAATGTAAGGAACGTGATTGTATTCGATTCGAAATGTTTTCGCGTAACAGTCGATTCCGTTAGTAATGGTTCTTTTCAATGGAAACCGACCACATTTTCATTTGCCACTTCATTAAAAATGTCTCAAAAGGTGTCATGAGCTTCGCGTGTAAAATTTACTTCAGTTTCGTCACTTTTACTTCGTTCGATTTGATTTGTGGTGAAGTATTTGCGGATTATCATTCCTGAGGACAGTTCCAAGTTTTTTAATATTGAATGAAAATAATGGATTGTTGTTCTATGCAATTATTTGAATTCGAAGTACTTGCTCTTACTCGTCTAGTATTAAAATTATGTCGATATATTCAGAGAAAATTAATCATAGAAATTCATTAACAGAAAAAAAAGACGGGTGGGTAATGTCGGGGACATAACCGGAGTGACGTAGGACTATACACAGGGGACAGCTTTTGTTAAATATATATGTTTAATATATTGTTTTATTTTCTTCTCCTACGTGAATACCTACCTATCTACCTGAAAAATGGATTAGTTTACTGTTTACTCTTAATGAATATGTTGATGGTTCTCAAAAGAACCTTTGGTGTTGTGTTTTTTTGTTATCACTCGATATTCCCATCATGTTCGGTTAAACCTTCCTGTTTAGCTATTGCGTTTGCCACTCGCCACAGCTTTCACAGTTGGAAAATTTCTTCCCATCCAGCTTGTGACATGTTGTTCAGTAAATTACATTCAATGCGACGTGCCGGAGAAACACTTTGCCACTCACTGAAACTAATTGTTGCCTTGATGAGCGCCGAACCGAAGCTGCTCTGTTCTTGATGCGGGTTTTCTGATTGTCGTGAGCAGCTTTGCAAGCCAACTCGAGCATTCCGACGGCCGAAACTCTATAATCGCTGTTAGGTATACTGGTGCTCCGGCACCAATCCGTTCGGCCTAGTTACCCTTGCGGAGCAATCAGTGAATGCGACCAACAGGGAACTGGAGACCTGCACGGTTCGAGTGAGACTTTGCCTTTCCCTTAACTTGTCCTCCTTTGTTACGTCCACGATGCCGATGCCGTTTTTTGGGGTCCGTGTGTTTTATACTCTAGCGGTACACACTCACAGGATAGAGACAAATCGGTAAACTTAGCCAGAGGGACGAGTCCAACGAGGCGAACGAATGAGCGTTAAAAGGGAGCGATGGCAAAAAAATACATTCATTACGATTTGTTCGCTCGTTGGATTCACATGCAGGCTAAAAAGGGTCCTTTTCAGAATCACAAAATTATCTTCAATCTAAAGAGTTTATTGTTTTGTTATCACTCGATATCCTCATCTTGTTCGGCTAAACCTTCCTGTTTAGAGATTTGTTGCCACTCGCCACAGCTTTCACAGTTGGAAAATTCCTTCCCATCCAGCTTTGTCACATGTTGTAAAGTAAATTACATTCAATGCGACGTGCCGAAGCGCCACTCAGTATCGCATTGGAGGCGATTTTAACCTGTAATTGAACATTTGCGATGACAGTGGTACAGTGTCGACTTTCAATGTGGGGTCATAATTTGGATCTCTATGTTTACAAAAATTTCCAACTAAATAAGTCGCATTACATGTCCGTCCAATTAGCTTAATGTCGAACTAATTGTAAATTACTGTACTTTCAATCTGGAAACAATTTAAGAATTGGTGAAAATTGAATAATCAGGAAAGTCCCCAACTATCAATAAGCTCAGAACAACTGTCAAATTCACATACTCATCAGATCCTGGCAAACAAATTATGAAAAAATCAATTTGTGTTTTATTATTATTTTGGATAATGTTTTAGAAAGCATTGAACTGTATTTCCTAAACTCTTTTTTGGAAGGTTTAATGGCCCTGAAAAGCGCCTTGTTTTATGGAATGGTTCCAATTTAGAAAATTTAGTACTCGTGGTATTGAAGAAAACCATTTCGAACGCCCTCGATGCCGCCTTGTTCTGGATTTGCCACCAAAGCAGTTTGTATAAAGAACAAACTTTTTTCTTCTGCTACCTGATGCCGTTTTGCGATTGCGTTTGCCATTCGCCACTCGCTGCAATGCCTGTTGTCTTGATGTCCACCGAACCGAATGTGTTCTGTTCCGAATGCGGGTTTTCTTATCGTCGCGAGCAGCTTTGCCAGCTAACTCGATCACTTCGGCGGCCGAAACTATATAACGAAACTATTATAACGCCTATATAAACTATATAACGGCTAGGTGGAGTGGTGCACTGGTACTAACGCGCTCGGCCTAGCTACCCTTGCGGGGAACTCCAGATCAACACGGTTCGAGCGGGATTTTGCCTTTCCCTTCACTTTTCCTCCTTTACCATGTCCAGACATGGCTGCTTGGGTTGGTTTGTTGATGTGTTGTGATGCGAACCGATGTGGTGTACGGTTTGAATGAGAATGATCGTTACGGCAGCGGAGCGGGGATTTTTAAGCTGACTGGCTGGCTCGAGAATTACGCATGTGTGAGACTGCGACCAATGTTTCGTTCATTTTTTTCTTTTTCCTTCCCAATCGTGCTTCATTCTATTTCGCTGCTGCTCTGGTTGCCGTTTTGGTCGGTACGATTTGAGGAGCACAAAATGGACCAATCAAAAATGGGCACATAGTGCATTTTGACAATGCTTGATATTTCACAATTATTCAATTATTTATCTCAAGAAAAATGAAATGTTATTCGTTATGATAGATGCGTAGATATATTTCCTATCAATTGATGCAAAAACCTTTGCGATCTATTGAGAAATACTCGAGTTATAAGCGTTCCAAATCTTGCATTTTTTCCTACTTGTTCAGTGCCTAGATTTCCATTTCACCCCCTATATCTTCCGGTTAGACGTAGTCCTACGTCAAAATATCTGAACAATATTCCTTGCAGAAAACTTAATCGTCTATTTCGGAATATTCATTGTATAGGGAAAATTCAACCATAGTTCATTATTTTCATGTAAAAATACGTTTATCACTCCCTAAAATGTAAACCATTATTTGATTCATGCACACATGCACACAGTATCTGGCCAAACTACTATCCGTTTCATCACTTATTAGAACAAGTTACCGGAAATATAGACCCTCATTAGGTAAATTGAATCGAACAGTCAATTCGATCCCTATAACTATCACACCTAGCAAATTTTCGTATTTTGTAAATCGATAAAATCTTATCGAATCAAGTTCTTTCTCGAAAGTTATGTGTTGCGAATTGCACTTTTTAAAACGTTTCCGAAATGTTTCCAAAACAACATATCAGAAAAGCAACAAGCAAACCAAACCGCTCGATAGCTTTCACCCGACTCGCATTCGCAATTTTCAAAGGCGATGTTTTTTTCAAAAATTTGGTATTTATTGAAACCTTATGCCGGATGTTTCCAGTATTTTCAATTGGTCTTTCAACAAACGATATGCCTGGAGAAAACATTGTTTGTAGTTTGTAGTGACAATTTTTTACTTTTACTTTATTACAAGTTATGGTCGAACAACTGGATGTGTTAATATGAAATAACTAACCTTCTGAATAAAAGTATTAAAACGGAAATTTTAATGAAAAAAAACTAATATTAATATGGTAGGTAGAGGGATATTTAATTCATTGTGTTTGGAGGTGAAACTATCCTAGACCATCTGGCGGGCGCCTAGGAATACCTACGCGGGCGACAGGTAGGCCGCGGACTACCGTTTGGCCATCCCTGCTCTACACCATATCAGCATTTCATTTTCTCCGCAATCAAATCCATAGCCAATCTCACCATTAGTAAATAGTCTGTATCGAATTGTCATCGATATTTCATTTGTCGTTAAATGCGAACTGAACGGCTGCAGAAAAAAAGGAATTGGAAGAGAAGATCATAATGCATAGACGTGTGAGCGTGACCATTCTCATCTCACATCGCAATCACAACTAAATGGATTTCCGAGCGGCCGCCAGTTTATATACAGATTTGTTCGATTTCAGTAGGCTGTTTGCAAAGCAATTTTTAAGCTATTGAAACAAGTTTTCGATTTAATAATTAACAATCATATAACTCTTGGAAATTTTGCCTTTCAAATGAAGTGATTATCATATCACTCCGTTCCACCGGCTAATAGGAAACGATCAAAATCTTGCACTCCAAGTGTCAAACTATCGTAGTCCTACGTTAGTAACAGTTCACCTCATCATAACTGAAGCCGTTTCTTTAACTACCGAAAAAAAATCACATGAAGAGTAAATCATAAAAAAAGTTTCTGAAAAAAAACAACTTCGCATGTACTTAATTTTTCAGGTGACTAAAACTCTACAAGGGAACGAAAATGGGCAGCTTTGAACCACAATTTGCTCCTCTGAAGAGAAATTTGCACATCTGGCATACTCGCTTGAATTTTTCTTTCGAAAGTGCTTCAATATAGAACTATTTTCTTCAGAATAGCATTTTTGCGGAATTTTTGTATGGTTGCCCCACATACCGGGGTAAGTTGTAACGCTGAACTATCATGAGTTTAGAATGCGGTTTTGCTTCTCGAATTATCTACTACAGATTTATGGAACACCGAATTGAAGGAATTACATATCAAATATTGGAAAAAAGGGGTTTAGGTACACTTGAGATGTGGGGGAGGAGTCTGATACACGCGTAATAGACACTACATACTAGGGATTAAAGTCCGAAACACTAACATCAAGATTACTATTTTAGGCGCTTCCATGTCAGTGTAGGGCCACTTAAAATGGATACTAAGAAGGTTTATGATATCTTTCAAGGATTCAAATATTAAGTAACGCACTCAGGCAAGGAGGAGAAGATGCCTTGTGAAATCTGGTTTAAAAATTAATCCAAAGAAGTATAAACAGTTTATGCAAATGGAATTAGCTCCTTTTGTTGAACACTTATGAGCTTTATTTGATCGAGAATTCAAGTTTTCCTACCAGAGACAAGAAATTTTATCTTCATTTTGACGTAGAACTACGTCTTTTAGGAAGGGTGCCAAGTCAGAAAACAGGTCACGTTTTTATGAAATAAAGTTAACGTTAATAACTATTTTCACTGTGAACGAATTCTCATGATTTGCACACCAATCGAATCGGAAATTCTCTAAGATTTGTTTGATATGCTATACATTACAATTCGCTCATCTCTAAACGGTTTAAATTCATGAAAACTGGAAGAACTTCCTTTGTCCCATACATTTGTTCTGCCGATTTGTGTGCTAACTCTACCCGTATTTCGAATGCTTATAACTCGAACATTTATTAACAGATCGCAAAGATTTGCATCAATTGATAGGAAATATTTCTACTCGTCTATCACAATTAATAAAATGTTATTTTTCATCAGATGAACAATTGAATAACTGTAAAATGTCAAGCGTTACCCAAACGCCCTATCTGTCAAGTTTTGATTGACAAGTTCCGATTTACGGTTTCCCCAACACAGGCTTCAAAATCGATGTACCTGTGAAAATCCGCTTTGGGGGAATCTGCTTCGTCCGCCTGGGGGAATCTGCTTCGTCATAACATGCAAGTCGGGGGTATTTTTTCCCACTGAGCTGTTTTTCTCTAACACAGACTTCATAATTAAAGTGCCTGGGGGAATCCGCTTTGCAAATACATGCAAGTCGGGGGTATTATTTGTAGTTGAGTACTTTTGTACTCGCTTGTCGTTGTGCAGATCGGGATATGTTTTTCCTAAAATGTACTTTGAAACTGAGAAGCCTGGGAAAATCGTCATTTCAGATACTAGAGGTGGATGAACTTTCGCGGTTCGAGAACTACGTAAACATGAGATGTGCAATAATTTCAGAAGGATATGTAAAATACAATGATCGTTTGACAATTCTTCCGTTCACATATTTTGGTAGTTCGTGGCATCATATCTAACGTAAAAGGACGTTCATTAAATTTATTTGTAACGAATATCATAATCTATTACAAAAATTTCGATGCATTCTAGAATAATATTCGAAGTGGTGAACAAGTGGATTGCATAATTTAATTGCATCACTTCATTTCTCACTACGAATCTACAAACCAACACAATTAACACTAATCAGCAACAGGAAATCCTGAATACGTGCCTGGAAAGAAAATAATAATAAATAATAATAATGCTTATACATAATAATGAGTACTTACCCGTTTGTTCTGGACTATTCTGGATTCTTCAGTAAAACATTCCGCATAATACTTGAAGAAACACAAAACAGTCGTCACAATGTACATAAACAATAACATTGCAGATTCAAAACAATAACAATCGTCATAGATCATAGGTTAGGAACGGATGGAAACGAGCCTGCTATAAAACAAAGCTCCATTGTTTACGGCGAATATTCTAGAATACCCGAGCAAAAAAATGCAACAATAGAATTTACTGCAGCAGGTACCGTATAAATAGGGCACGAGATGTTCAGTACATCGTTCAGTCGCAAATAAACCATCGAAGTGAAATAGTGAAACTGACTAGTGTTCTGAAATTCAAGTGAAGTGCGAAAATAAGAAACATTCTTCCTTTTGATCCGATGTGGAAGAAAGGTCCGTAAAATTATCGCAGATTGGTCGGTCAAAGTTCCAAATGTATCGGGAAGTATCCGATTCCGCCAGTCCTCGATTCTCTCCCGTAGCACATAACACATTCATGTTTAAGGTATTTGTTATATGAGAACTATTAAAAAAAGTTAGAAATAGTCCAAAGTTTCATAGTTTTCTCAGATTGTTTCAGTATTTACTGTTTCAATATTCTTATCTGCTGCTATTTTCCCATCAGCAGGTGTTTTATAATGGGATGAGTTTGGACGTTGCTCTGGGAAACCTCTGGGTTAATTGGCAAAATATCATTCAGTGTGATCAAGGTTTTCTGCTTGAACATTCGCACTTGTTCCTCAGATAATCTTACATATATCTGGCACTAAACTAAGAAGGAACATTCTTATTGCTTCAATTTTTGGGTTAGAATTCATTTCCTTGTTTATTTTTCTATTAGTCGATAAACGTTCTGTCCGCATTATCTTGCAATGTACGTTTATTTCGTTTCATATCTAATGAACGAGTCGGTATTTTTGTTATGTTTGGTGTACATGTAATGATGATTGATGATGACGATGATATAGCCTGTTGAAGCGGTTGTGGGTGTTCTTCAATGCCACTTTCGGCGTCAAATTCTTCGAGTTCTCCTTCGTAATCTTGTTGCGATGGATTCGGTAGATTACCTGAAGGTGCATCACCCACAGATTACATGAATGGAATTGCAAACTGCATAACATCTGCGAGATAGTATGCTTTTTTTATTTTATATATATGATATCTCTATGTGAACTTTCGCAGCCGTCATGTTCCTCATGAACACTGTTCGTAGATGCTTCCATTTTTCTTCACATTCTGATCCTAGAATGAATAAAAATTTAAAATGGAAATTTGTTAATTTTGTTTTGCGAGTCATGCAAAACCCAGAATTGAACCAAAGAACAGTAAAAAACGAAAAGTTCTTCGATCAACCGAGAACAAGATGAAAAATCAGTAGCTTCTCTATCTGTATAAACCAAAGTATATCAGTTTTATCCTTCTTTGCGTAGCCAGCAAGTGTAAAGTTGTAGAGTATTGGTTGTTATTTCACTTCCTACACTAGCACGATGTTGACTTGCTGCTCGTGCATATCCCTAGAAATTCTTCAATTATAGATCGCTTCACATAGAAATGACATATACCATATGTAAAATTATATATTGAAGTGGCAAAATACTTACATTGGCCTTACATACTTACATACTTACAGTTGGCCTCTTTTGAAAGTTTAGTGCTGTTTGTTATCATCACTGACAAATACTGAAACTCGACGAGACAGAAATCAATACGTCAACAAAAATTAAACGAAATAGTTGCCAGCATATATCGCGCGCGACTCGACGTGCTGAGTTGAATCGAAAAACAGCCCAAGTTGCTAGTTGTCTAATAACTTTCTTGTGATATTCGTTAAGTTGCTTCCCAACATAGTTAGGTTAGTGTGTAGATGGTCTGACTAGCTTATAATGTAGGAATAATGAGATGAGTGTTTAGTGAGTTTGATTTAAGTCCATCACGGAGAGCAACTATAGGTAGACTACACACCAATGATCAAATTTATTTGTCTAACTTCGACATAAGAATCGTACAGATATAATTATCTACCAAGTCTAAAGGTGGAAACAGAATGCCGCGTTGTGCGTTGCTTCTCATCGGCTGTCATTGCTTGCGTTTTGTACTAAAACATTCGCCCGACGCAGTCTGTTGATTTGCAGTCTGTTGATTTGCAGTCACAATCTAGCATTCGCGTCACCAGTTTTCATGTAAACAAAAGACGGGTGGGTAATGTCAGGGACATAACCGGAGTGACGTAGGACTATACAAAGGGGACAGCTTTTGCTAAATATATATTTCGAATATATATTTTTATTTTCTTCTCCTACGTGAATACCTACCTATCTACCTGAAAAATGGATTAGTTTACTGTTTACTGTTCATGAACATGTTGGGGGTTCTGAAAAGAACCTTTGGTGTTGTGTTTTTGCGTTTTTTTTTTACAAACTTGATTCTTGTTTTTTTTCTGAAGGCTTTGTACTTATTAAATGTTCAACGCCGGACATCTTTCGGCGTATTTACATATCGTACAATCAAAATGATGGCTGTGATAGGAAATGCATCGGTGGTTATCAGCTCATTCACTATCATATATTTCACTATTGAGCATATTATCGTACCTTAAACTGTGGTTTCGGAGACGAATGAATTGTAAGATTTGTAGTCTCCGCAAACAGAGTAAATAAAAATGAAAAAGAACTGAGGTTTTGGAGACGAACTCTACGATCTGTCGAGAAATAAACGAGCGTTCTGAAAAACCAACAGTAAATACAGGGACGGATGACCTTCGGATTAAAGTCCTTTAAAATAAGAACAGAGCAGCAGGAAAAACATAGCTCATCATGTTGATCCTTAGTTAATTTTCTATACAATGCAGATGTAACGTCAGTCAATTTTCAACATCAGTTATCAACCAAAGAAAGCAGTTCTTGCTACCGAGAAAATTCGTTAATGCCATCCTGCATACAATGTGTTGTAATTTGAAGCCACTTTTAATTCGGAAACCAAACATGGGTTTGTGAAAACTGAATGATCAATTTAAAAGACCCCAACCATCAATAAGTTCAAGAACAAGCATAAACAAAATAAATCAGTTTATATTATATGTCATATTATGTCACTTTAGAATGCATTGGTATTGTGAATAACTTTTAATAACTCTTCTTTGAATGGTTTAATGGCCCTTAAAAGCGCGGTGTTTTACGGTGGCTGGTTTTGCCACCAAAGCAGTCTGTATAAACAAACTTTTTCCTTCATCTACCTGCTGCCGTTTTGCGATTGCGTTTGCCACTCGCTGAAACTAGTTGTTGCCTCCGAACCGAATGTGCTCTGTTTTGTAGGCGGGTTTTCTTATTGTCGTGAGCAGCTTTGCAAGGCAACTCGAGCACTCCGGCGGCCGAAATTCTATAACCGCTATTAGGTATACTGGTGCTCCGGCACCAATCCGTTGATGCGATGTGATGTGAAACGATGCCATACAACCACACTGATTTACGGTTTGAAAGAGAATGATATATTTTTCAGCGGATCCGCGCCTTTTGTACTCTAGCGGTACACACTCACAGGATAGAGACAAATCGGCAGATTCAGCCAAAGGGGCGAGTACAACCAGACGAACGAATGAGCGTTTAAAGGCAGCGATGGCAAAAAAATACATTCATTACGATTTGTTCGCTCGTTGGATTCACATACAGGCTAAAAAGGGTCCTTTTCAGGATCACAAAATTATCTAAAGTGTTTATTGTTTTGTTATCACTCGATATCCCCATCTTGTTCGGCTAAACCTTCCTGTTTAGCGATTTGTTGCCACTCGCCACAGCTTTCACAGTTGGAAAATTTCTTCCCATCCAGCTTTGTGACTTGTTTTACAGTAAATTACATTCAATGCGACGTTCCGAAGCACCACTCAGTGTCGCATTGGAGGCGATTTTAACCTGTAATTGAACATTTGCGATGACAGTGGTACAGTGTCGACTTTCAATGTGGGGTTATAATTTGGACCCCGAACTCTATGTTTTCAAAAATGTTCAACTAAATATGTCGCATTACATGTCCGTCCAATTAGCTAAATGTCGAACTAATTGTAAATCGCTGTACTTTCAATCTGGAAACAATTTAAGAATTGGTGAAAATTGAATAATCAGGAAAGTCCCCAAGTATCAATAAGCTCAGAACAACTGCCAAATTCACATACGCATCAGATCCTGGCAAACAAATTATGAAAAAAATCAATTTGTGTTTTATTATTATTTTGGATATTATTTTAGAAAGCATTGAACTGTATTTCGTAAACTCTTTTTTGAAAGGTTTAATGGCCCTGATAAGCGCCTTGTTTTATGGAATGGTTCCAATTTAGAAAACTTTGTACTCGTGGTTTTGAAAAAAACCATTTCGAACGCCCTCGATGCCGCCTTGTTCTGGATTTGCCACCAAAGCAGATTGTAAAAAGAACAAACTTTTTTCTTCTGCTGCCAACTGCCTTTTTGCGATTGCGTTTGCCACTCGCCACTCGCTGCAACTGCCTGTTGTTGTCTTGATGTCCACCGAATGTGTTCTGATCCGAATGCAGTTTTTCTTATCGTCGCTTCGAGCGGGATTTGGCCTTTCCCTTCACTTTTCCTCCTTTGCCATGTCCAGACATGGCTGCTTGGGTTGGTTTGTTGATGTGTTGTGATGCGATCCGATGTGGTGTACGGTTTGAATGAGAATGATCGTTACGGCAGCGGAGCGGGGATTTTTAAGCAGACTGGCTGGCTCGAGAATTACGCATGTGTGAGACTGCGACCAATGTTTCGTTCATTTTTTTTCTTTTTCCTTTCCAATCGTGCTTCATTCTATTTCACTGCTGCTCTGGTTGCCCGTTTTATTCGGTACGATTTGAGGAGCACAAAATGGACCAATCAAAAATGGGCACATAGTGCATTTGGACAATGCTTGATATTTCACAATTATTCAATTATTTATCTCAAGAAAAATGAAATGTTATTCGTTATGATTGATGCGTAGATATATTTCCTATCAATTGATGCAAAAACCTTTGCGATCTATTGAGAAATGCTCGAGTTATAAGCGTTCCAAATCTTGCATTTTTTCCTACTTGTTCAGTGCCTAGATTTCCATTTCACCCCCGATATCTTCCGGTTAGACGTAGTCCTACGTCAAAAACAAAATAAAATTCGTATGAAAATCTTGTTCTTGTTGAGTTCACGGATCAGTTGAATGTTTTTATAAACAACACATTGACATATCCGCGCTGGCGGCATTGAGCTTCGTTTACTAGTTCAGGGAAGCGTGAAACAATAGCTGATTTTCAGTCGGAATGAACACGTTTTCAAAATTAAAATTATGAATGAAGATCAGCTTTTCCATATCAAACTAGTATTCTATTCAAATGAAAAACATTTTTGTTTGCAGGTGGTACAAAAGTCTCATACGAAAATTGTTAATGAATAAAACTCTATATCATGATGCAAAAAGCAATGTTGGAATTGTTTAGCCATATGGTTG
The DNA here is from genome assembly GCF_029784135.1 of Toxorhynchites rutilus septentrionalis. Classification (NCBI taxonomy): domain Eukaryota; kingdom Metazoa; phylum Arthropoda; class Insecta; order Diptera; family Culicidae; genus Toxorhynchites; species Toxorhynchites rutilus. The sequence continues at coordinate 165,018,365 of NC_073744.1, forward strand.
AATGAAAGTTAGAAACACGTGTTTCAAGTAATCAAATAACATGATGTGAAAATTTTCATTCAAAATTTAGAATTTAAAAACCGGCTTCGTATCTTCTACTCTGATAGAGATTACACTAACGAGTTTGGGAATCAAATTATTGCCCTAATTTTAAGTTGCCACCAGACGTCGACACCATGCCACTGTCATCGCGAATTCGGCGCAAGCAGTTTAGAACAAATGTTAGCGTTTAGTACAACGATGCTAATGACGCACGCATTATTGTGTTCGATTAAATGGAAACACACATATTTAAAATGAAGTGTCAACGCACAATTGTCGCAACGCGACGCATAACGCGGCATTCTGGTCCCACCTTAAGCCTAAACACATTCTCTGATATACCAAAGTCAAACACTTTGCTGAACTTGCTGCAACAGCCGTCCAATGGATTGTTCATACCATAGGTGGTGCAGTGATTCGCTTAGAAATTTTGATTGCCGTGTCACTCAAAGAGGTGTGTCAATACGAAGATTCTCTAGTATGTGTTCACGAAAGTGAATTTTATTAAAGAATATTAAGTTTAACTCCACTCACCAAATTTCGCACAGCAGTATTCGTGCACTTTCTGGACGCTGCAGATCTATTCTTCTTGAACTCTGACATATTTTCAGACACTGTATCTTCCTTCTTGAACATGGATTTGACAATTGCCCAGTAACGTTCAATTGGCCGCAGCTGGGGACAGTGAGATGGGTTGAGGTTTTTTTCGACGAACATGATGTTGTTTTCCGAAAACCATTGTAGAGTGGATTTGGTATATGTTGCCGATGCCAAATCCGGCCTGGAGGAAACTCGTGCTTTCTATAAAGTGGAAGCAATCTCTTCTTCAAGCATTCATTCACATTAATTTAAGCCTTTATAGTCCCTCTTGTGAAAAAAATTGTAAGGGGTTGTATCTAGGACACGACCGCATATTTTCGACGTAGAACCACGCAATTATATTATGCAATCCACTTGTTTACGGTTTTCCCAGGATTCTTAGTTTAAAAGTACGCTTTAGGGAAACATATTCCGGTCTGCCCAACGACAAGCGAGTACAAAAGTACTCAACACCAGAAAATACCCCCGACTTGCATGTATTTGTAAAGCGGATTCCCCCAGGCACATTGATTTTGACGTCCGTGCTAGGGAAACACAGCTCAGCGAGGGAAAATACCACCGACTTGCATGTTTTGACAAAGCGGATTCTCCCAGGCACGTTGATTTTTAAGTCCGTGTTAGGGAAACACAGCTCGATGGGAACAAAAATACCCCCGACTTGCATGTATATTTGCAAAGCGGATTTCCACAGGTACATCGATTTTAAGGTCTGTGTTGGGAAAACCGTAAATCGGGTCAATCAAAACTTGGCAGTTAGGGCTTTTAGATAACGCTTGACATTCTACAGTTATTAATTAATTGTTCATCTCATGAAAAACAACATTTCAATAATTGTGATAGACGCGTAGAAATATTTCCTATCAATTGATGCAAACATCTTTCAAACATCTGTTAAGAAATGTTCGAGTTATAAGCATTCGAAATACGGGTAGGGTTAGCACACCAATCGGCAGAAGAAATGTATGGGGAAAAAGGAAGTTTTTCCAGTTTTCATGAATTTAAACCGCTTAGAGATTAGTGAGTTGTATTATATAGCATATCAAACAAATCTTAGAGAATTTCCGATACGATTGGTATGCAAATCATGAGAATTCGTTCACAGTGAAAATAGTTATCAAAGTTAACTTTATTTCATAAAAACGTGACCTGTTTTCTGATTTGGCACCCTTCCTGAAAGACGTAGTTCTACGTCAAAAAGTTTACGATCGCATGCCACACGTGCAAATGGCTTGCCAAACGAGCACTTTTTGGCCGAATTTTTCCATCGCAACAATCGTATCCACAAATGCTTTGAGGGGCCGGCAGCGTTCTGGAATCTTCTTTGACGTATGTTTCGCCATCCATGAGAATGCACTGGTTGGGATTGTTCAAAATACGCTCATATAGCTTTCGAGCTTGTGTTTGAGCACGATCTTGTTGCTCCGGTGTTTATTTAGCCACTTTTTGCTTTGAATAGGTCCTTAGACCATGTGTCTGTTTAATCCGCTGAATCATCCCAACACTGGTTTTGAACTTTTTGGCGAAATCACGAATAGATGCAGACCTGTTCTTCTGAATATAATTTACAACTTTTCGGTCCAATTCGGGATTACTAGGTCTGGGGTTTTGTCCTCTTCTGTTGAAATCCTCGAAAGAACACTCATTACCGAACTTTGCGACGATTCGTTCAGCACTTTATGGACACACTTTGATTTTTTTTTGCTACTTTGTGGTAGGTAACAATCTTTTCGGTGCACCAATTGTGCAGACTTTTGTTTTTATTTTCCAAATCAACCCGCAACATTTCGAAAACAACTATATGACCGCGACTAAAAGACTTGAATTTCGATTTTTGACATGTAAACAAAGCGTGCTCTGATTACACTACAAAAACAAGTTCGCCACTTTGTGTGTAATAACCTGTTAAATGTTTGAGACTACTTTTCGATACACTCCACCACCAATGAGCAGTACAGCGTTTTCAGACAATAAATAACTTCAAAGCATTTCGTGTTTCGTTTGATGAAACCTAGCATGGAGTATGCCTTCACAGTGACTGAATCGATGTGTTCCGTGAACCCGAGTTTGCTGTCTACGAGAATTCCCAGATCCTTTACGATACTCGTACGTTCAAGCTAAATTTCATAAAAAGCCAGCGTGAGCTTTCCTATGAGTCCTATATCACGCTTGCTATGAAGCACTCAGAAAGTCGTCCAGAACATTCCAATAACACAAAACCCGAACCGTTTGTTTTTCAATAATTCTTCAATACTATCGATTTTGACGCCGTTTTCACAATGATCCTCAGAAACATCAAAAACGTTCTGAAACCCGGATAGTAAAATAATTTATAACCATTACTTCACAGCCTATATTTCATACTGTTTGGAAAAGTTCTATCCAAACAATAAAAACTTTTTTTCCCACTTTGCACACGATTGGAATGGATTACAACATCGCCTACTTCGATGACGCCTCCGAATTCATGTTTATTATCGGGGTGGGCGCTGAAACGCACATTCCCTCTGGCTGTTGGGACAGAGAAATCACAGCACCCGTTTTATGGTCCACCACCGCCTATCCAATAGATATCGCGCTCTGTCAAAACATTGAACAGTGATTGATTTCCGAAGCTGACAGCTCTCTTCCCATTCACGATTGCGGCGGGAGTGGGTGGACCGGGGGTTACAAGAATCACAATTCCAATTCGCCACCGCTGTGTAAACAGATAAGAAATCAATCAAAAATAATATACGAGCAATTAAAATTTATCGCTTGCTCCGCTCGTTAAGCTCGTCCTGCTGCTTTTCTTCTGCAGACACACACACACACACACACACACACACTGAGTATTCGTGCATCGCTGGTTGCAGCCTGCCCCCGGGCAGAATAATCACCTCCGCAGCGAACATAAATCGAAATAAACGACGATGCGCTTTTTTCTTCCGGTCCTCTTCCTTAGCTGCAACGGGGACACTTCTTGGTGTGAACTAGGAAGCTGCACTTCCTGCGGACCGAACGTCAGGCGCGAATTGTGCCCGTATATGTATAAAACGACTTTTCACAAACCATAAATTTATATTTATATCGGTTTAAAACAAATAATCATCAGCGTCCGATCTTGCCTTAGAGCGCTAGCTCGCTTTCCACGGTGTGTCAACTTGTTCGCTCGGACTCTGGAGTGCAATCAGGCGAATTGGTTCGCGTCACGCGGACCAAATTCGGCGAAAAACCCCTTTTCACCAGCCACCCTCCAGGTTTAACCCGCCGTGGGCCGCTGTGGGCTTATTTATAGAGTATTTATTCAGTCTAGACGTGTACATATCGTGTCCTCCCGTTGATTCGATTCGAATTGGTCCGCCCGGGATGATGGCCGGGGATAGCCTTGAGCACGTGTTCGGGGCAGCGGAATCGTGGGCTCACTCACGTACTTCGTAATGAATTTTTTTTCTTCCGTGCTGCTTCTTCACACGAATGGGCAATCGAAGCAGGCATTGCGTGAAATGTTCGCTCGGTTGCAATGGGTTACTGTGATCAATGGGCGAAGGCTAACAAGATTGGGTGGATTTCGTCCTTTTTTCACCCTCTCTTCAGTTCACTCACTGATGCTGCCGAACTTTCGATTGACCTACTTTCTCTGTGGTGAATGAATGATTTGCAGTAGCACCCGCACCAGTTTGTGTGTGTGTGTGTGTGTGTGTGAGAGAGAGAGAGAGAGAGCTTAGCTGGGAACAGGATTGTGACAAACTGCAGATTTTTGATTGAAATTTTAGTACCATGCAAAAGGGGTGATTTATGCAAATGTGGGGGAGGTTTTGACTTTCAATGCACCACATAGTGCACAAAGTGCACCATGGTGTGACCCTCGTGTGAAGTGCGGGAAATTGCTGACGTCAGGGCAATAGCCGACCCGAGATACCAGTGAGACCACCGGAAATGCCACGAAAATGTATCAATTCTGTTTGTTGGTATGATGATGCAAATGGCGCGAACGATAGTCGCAGGATGGGGGAAAACTAGAGGTTACCGCAGTCGAATGGCTTACGGCGTCAGTGCTAATCCACTCTATTATTGTCGTGCAAGCGTTTGGTCCGATTTTCCTCAAGGTCGGAAAATTATCGTGAGGAAGCTTCTAAATAAACGTGTATCAATAGAAAACATTTAAATCTTTTGGCATAAGTCCTGTTACGGCCCAGACAGCAGAAATTAAAAACAACATACATTTTCTTTAATTCATAAAAACTTCATTCAACACATTAAATATACTATAAAATACTTAACATTAAACACACTAGAAACACACACAATGTTGCACCTGAAATCAAAACAACCATTAAACATATGTTCAGGTCAATACTTAGTGTCACTTACCTTCGCATCGTCGAGAGATATCTGGAAACAATCAGCTAAAACATAATTATTTTATGCCATTTAGAAGTGAACCCTCTTATAAAACCCGCCCTCCTTATTTGCAAAATACTCAGACAGCCAGTTTTCGCAAGCCTCTTTTGAGGCCAACTTAGTATCACCAAGAGCGTTTTGCATGGACCGGAAGAGATGATAATTACTTGGAGCCAGGTCCGGACTATATGGTGGGTGCAATAGGACATCCTATCTGAGCTCCCGTAGCTTCTGGCGGTTCATCAAAGATGTGTGAGGCCGAGCGTTGTCCTGGTGGAAAACAACACCATTCCTATTGATCATTTTTGGCCGCTTCTGGTCAATCGCCTGCTTCAAACGGTCAAGTAGAGAACCGAGTTGAGAGTCTGGCCATAGTTGAGCAGCTCATAGTGGATGATTCCCTTCCAATCCCACCAAATACACAGCAAAACCTTCCTGGCCGTCAATCCGAGCTTGGCGATGGTTTGGGCCGGCTCACCGCGCTTCGACCACGACTTTTTTCGCTTTAGGTTGTCGTACGTGATCCACTTTTCATCACCAGTCACCATCTTCTTCAAAAATGGGTCGAGTTCGTTCCGTTTCAGCAGTGCATCGCAGGCATTGATTCGGTCTAAAAGATTTTTTTTGCGTCAACTCGTGTGGCACCCAACATCCAGCTTTTTTTGGAATCCAATCTTCTGCAAATGGTTCCAAACGGTTTTATGGTCTATACCCAATTTCTGGCCAATCGAGCGAGTGCTCACATGCCGATCTACTTGGATGATTTCAACGATTTTATCGGTTTCCACGACGATTGACCTACCAGTACGGGGTGTATCTTTGACAGCCACTACACCAGAACGAAATCGATCAAACCAACGCTGTGCGGTGCGAATCGTTACAGTATCGGGTCCACTACATGATTTTTTTCGGCCGCCTTCGTTGCAGTTTTACCTCGCAGGTAGTAAAAACGTTAAGTGGCGAATTTCTTGCTTGGTGGACTTCATCTTTGACGCGCTATAACTCGAGACTGAAAAGGACAATCACAACATTGTCAAAACGACACTTGTAGCACAGATTGTCATCTTTAAATAGCCGTATAGTATGACCCGATGCGATAAGTTACAACACAAGATATGTTTAAGTGTTGCCAATTTGTTTAATTATAGATTTGTCGATTATTTACATTGTTTTATAATATACTCTTATGTATACATCTTTCTTGTTAAAAGTATGTGTTATATATAAATATTTGTTTTTTGGAAATTAAAATTCTTTCTCTGTACATTTCTATTCTACTTCTGTTTTATTATATGGTAATATGTAAAGGGTTTTCCATTTCGGGCTTCCGAAAGTATACAGCCCTGCGCTGACAACCGTTTGACATAGCTGTCAACCAAAGCGTCATATCGTTAGTTGAATGTCTGCCATTTTACAATATGGATCGTTTTAGCATCGCACAACGTGTTAATTTTGTTAAATTATACGGCTTCGACTGAGGTGTTTAAAAAAACCTGAAATGAATAATACAATAAAATAATAAATAAAACAATCAATATGCAAAAAAAGTCAAATGTTAAAATAAATGAAAAAAAGATTTTTTGGTCCAGGAAAAAGCCGAAAAAGGAAACCCTTTTGAAATGTTGCTCAAATCGATTTCATTTATCACATCAAACATAAAAATTATACAAAAACAAGTTCGTAGTAATCACCTCTATCAACTTAGACTTCCGCTGATGCTGGGATGTCTATTTGTAATTTGAAAAATAAACTGTAAAAAAAATAACATAATTAGTACACAAGCACATTACATGTTAGAGTCAAAAGAAACGATAACAAAAAATGAGATTGGTCCAAGAAAACCCCGGAACTAGAACTGTTTCAACTGATCGATAACAAAAAGATAATACAATAGCAAAAATAACAAAAAAAAACATGAAAATTATGTAAAAATACATTCATTGTGCTCACCTGTACTTACAATGATGCTCCCCGATCCATGGGAAATGGAAGGTAATGCGAAATTAACCTAAAAAAATAGTACACATGTATATTCAATATTATAGCCTAAAGAAACGATGTTATCGTCATCATATTACCGGAATAAATATTGGTTATCAAATAACAAATATTTATTCCGGTCACATTCCTGGACACAGAAAAATAATCCGGAACAACAATCGTTTCAATCATTTAACCACCACTACGTTGGCTGACCAACACAACATATTTTTTCGATAGAAATTAGTTTACTCACCTGTCCAATTCGTCTACTATGCCGTTTGGTACTTTGATTAAGCCAATCCGAAATGAATTAAATAAAATTCAAACAGAAAATGAAAGTAATTTTCAATGCTTACGAAATTCGTTTCTCTGTTCACCAACTGTTGTGTTGAGTTTTGACAGCTGCATATGCCGCAGTGATGGCGATTCGCTTAATTCGTGTAGTTTGATTGTGATTTTAGCTGAAACTGTGGGCAGTGCTGCCCGCGGGAGGTAAGGCGGGGTAACATGCCAGCACTTTTGTAGCACTTTTCGTCGCTCGGTCGACGTGGTGTCCATAACCGCTCGAAAATGTATGAAACTGGGGCATAATTGGACGACACCAAATACTCACCATTGAAGACAACACCACAATCAAAACAGTCATGTAAACAATAACATCCCAATTGTCACGAAACAGGGAACGCATGGAAACGAACCCGCTACACAAAGCGTATTATTTATAGCGAACATTCTAGGCTATTCAGAGGAAACTATGGGAGCAATGATATAAATAGGGCATGAAATGTTAAGAACAGAGGCTTAGAGGCGAATGAACTACAAAGTTTAAAGCCTCTTAAAAACAAAGAAGAAGAGTAAGAACAAAGTCAGTCGCAATAAAACCACCGATCAGTATACATCAAGCGTCTTGATTATATTCGATCGCACCACATCATCGGGTAGCCAGTCTACTCTCATCACACTTCTGGAATTCTGCTCAGATACCTCTCTGGGCGGAGACAAGTCCAGTGTTTTCAAAATCTGTTTTTGGAATATGTATCGAAGTTTTGATTTTTTTTTAATTTGGAAAATTCAATTCTGCACATCTCAATTTCAACAATCAACATTTTAAGTTGGAAATATGAATTTGTAGGTAGATCCTTTTAAACAAAAACCTTAGCAAAAATCAGAAATCCTAAAAAAATATTCTTCAAAATGTTCGAACCACAAAAAAGAAAGTTTCGAGCATCAAAATTCAAAAATCAAAATATCTGGAAGATTTGCTTTCGCAGTCTAAGGAGCTTAACATGCAGAAAAGATTTCTGCTGCCAGATTTTAGATCTAATTACATAATTATTCTAAATTCGAGTTAGATTTAGTACTGGAACACAAAAATTTTGTTAACACATTTGTACAACTTGATTGGACTTGAGTCAAACGGATTGCAGAATGCAAAATTGCATTGGCAATAGTAAAGGCTGTGTCGACTTTACTCGTGGTAGAGTCTCGCAAGTGAATGTATTCCTGCTCACACCGCTTTTGTCGATTGTGGAATCGCATTCGTTCGCTCTCTACTTTCGTGGACATGTCGAACATAAAATGTCGAGTCATATGATACACATAAAAACCCATCGAACGCACTCTCTGGTTTGTTTCGTCTATTCTAACCACATGTTTATAAATATTGATTAGAAATGAGAAATGATGTTCATAATGAATAAAATACCTGTGGCGAGGTCTCGTTATTTAATGTTTAAGCAATATCCGTCCGTTGGGAACGTAAGTGGTATTGAAAAGTCACAGGAGGGTTGTGTACGAGACACGACCGCATAGTTGACGAAGGATTCCGTTAGGCTGTCTGTTAATTTTGGATATGTTTGAAGAATTTCATCGTTAAACTCTTTGATAATGTTTTGGTGGCCGTTTGGTTTGGTTGTTAGATATTGTTTGTTCACTCCACCAGTGTTTACCGGGTGATGATGATAGAAAGATGGTAAACAGTCGTTGGATGGTGCGTATCAGATAAAAGATACTGAAGTGGTGATGAAAAACCACCCTCTGTGACCCTAGACGAAACGCCTCCTATGTTATGTATGGATGAAATAAAGAAAAACAAAACTCACCAATGCACAATGGTCCAGGAGATGCATTTCAGTGGAAATTAGCATTTAGAGCTCGACAGTTATTCTCTAGACAAAAACTGTCTTCGACAAAGTTGTTACATACGATAGAGCGCTAATTTTTTTTGTTATCAAAAACAAGGTGACCAAAATGTTGGATCGATTTAGCGCTTTGACCAAGGGGATTTTTGCATTCATTTTAATATTTCAAATTCTACATCAAAACTGTCTTCGTTTACCTTTTAGAGCTCATCAATTCCAACATTTTGCGTTGCAGAACTTGTCAATATCTTAATCCTACTTAAAGTTTTTGATGTCTTTTACCCAATAACTCATGATTTTAATTTTAATTTACTCAAACACAAAAAATAACATAGTGTTGAAAATCGCACATCATGTATATGCTCTTTCTAATGCCGTCAATAAACTTTGTTTGTGTTTGACCCAGAAAAAATGACAAAGAATTGAAGAGAGCGTATTTTTTGGGAAGAAATATCAATAACTTTGAGTGAAGTTGAGATATTGACAAGTTCTGCATCCCTAAATGTTTGTATTAGTAAGCTTTAAAAGTCTTCCGAAGACAGTTTGTATGTAGAACTTGAAATCTAAAAGTTAGAACAAAAAACAGTTTTTTTCATGGTGACCCTAAAAAAATCGAAAAGCGCTATATCGGTTATTTCAAGAGATAGAAAAAAAACTTTGTTCTACAAAGATGTTTCAAATAATTGGGACTACAACATTGTTGAACTATGTTTACCTCTATCTATAAAGATAAGAAAGTTAGGTTTTTTATTTCATCGACAATTTAGGTCGAAGACATTTTTTTTTTGTCTAGAGAATAACTTTCAAGCTCTAAATGTTAATTTCCACTTAAATACATCTCCTGGACCATTGTGCAATGTAATATAAGATAATTACCAATACCGTACATAATTATCAATTTTTCTCATCAGTAAAAGCATGTTACTTTAATATAGAGAAAACATATTTGAAATGAGGAAGGTAATTTTCTTTTGCAACTTTTACTTTCTGAGTGTTTATTCAACCCAATGTGAATTTTAATTGAACTAACTGAACCTAATACTATATGTAGAGCAAATGGGAAATCACTTTTTGTAATATTTCTCCACTTTTCCAAATTTTCTCGCCGTATAAACTTTACTTGGATGAAAATAAACACAACAAAACAGACAGCTTAAACCAAACGACCCGTTCTCGAGCGGGAACACGATCTGGTTTTTATTTATGAAAATAGAAATAAATTGTTTCATAGATCAAGTCATTTTGAACACAACTGCTACCATATACAATTTTACACTTACACTTGTGCTAAATTTTTCACAATACACGATCGGTCATGGATATTAAATTTTACGAAACAACCAACATTAAAGTTCCAAATTTAAATTTTATTTGCTAGAATTAATCGTGTCACTCACCTTACTTGCAATATAAAAATGCCCCCGACTTACATATATTTGCAATGCCGATTTCCCCTGTGCACCTTGGTTTTGATGTCTCAGTTAGGGAACACATCTCGGTAGAAATAAAAGATTCCGTTACTTTCATGTATTCGCAATGTTGATTTCCCCCAGGGCAGCTTGGTTTTGATGTCTCTGTTAGGGAACCGCCGCATGTGTCGTCAATTTCGACCAATTAGAAGTGGGTATTTCCGTTAGGATAAGGGTTGAGATTTTTCAATTGTTCGATAGTTAGTTTCATGACATATATTATTTTCTTAAATATAAAAAAATGGTTATGGAGTGCCGAAATCGATTAACGAGAAAAATTCATCAATCCATCATGAAATGACTGAGCAATAAGCGTTTGAAATTGGAAAATTTTCACGAAGTGCTCGATTTTCGATTTTCAATTTGTACCCCAATATGTTCCAGAAAGACGTAATCCTACGTCAAAAAAACCATGGAAAAATGTCGGTTTGCGTAGTCGGTATGAACGGCGTATGTCAACGATATTGTTGTTATATTGTTATTTCTTCTAATCACAATTTCTCGTGTCACTGTGCAGTCGCGTACCATGATTTCAGCAACGCTTCCGCATTGAATCTACACAAGTGCTCTCCAGCTTCAGGATTGTCGGGATTGATGACAACAGCGTGATTGTCATTTTGTAATCCGAACATTTGAAGTGATTTGAAGAATTTCAAAAATTCATTGTGCTCATTCAAAAAGGCTTCGAACTCGCCAGCGATGCGCCTGGCTTCAAACGAATTGAGGTGACTGGCTTATGTGTGGATGAAAGTTCGATGAAGCGAACGTGGTACCAACTGTCATTTAACAACTCATTTAAATTCGTTCTGTTTAAAAAACGAACGACGGTAATTGTATTAATTATATTATATTATTATATTATATTGATGAAAATTTGAATCATATTAATTAAAATTTATTTATATTAATCAAAATATAAACAAACATACTAAAACCGCAATTGGAAATAGGGGGTTGGAATTTGTGGTTATATGTATAGTTTGAAACCAAAATTTTGAGTCGGGACTTTATTCGCACCTTCTCGCGACTCATGTCCAATCACTGTTCGTTAGATGCACTACTCTTCCGTTTCAATCTTGCCAGCAGCAATCTCTGCGTTTGTGGCCAAGGTTATCACGACATCGAGCACGTTGTTTGGTCGTGCGAGGTGTATCTGGTCGCCAGATCGAATTTAGAAAACTCCCTTCAGGCCCGAGGAAGACAGCCCAATGTGCCGGTGAGAGATGTGTTGGCTCGGTTAGACCTTGATTACATGTCCCATATATATGTTTTCCTTAAAGCTATAGATCTTCGTGTGTGATTGTCCCTACATCCTTATACCCTCCTTTCCTTCCTTTGCGGGTAATTCGTCCCCTTGCTATAAATAGTAGAATAAGTTGAAATGTAAATAAATTATAGATATACGTATAGATTTGAGAATTGAGTGTTCATCAACATTGTTACAATTTCCTTATATCCCATCCTTCTCCTAAAAATATGTCACCCTTCTAAACTCGAGTACACCGCGAGTAATCGCTTTTCCACTTTATTAACCAGAGATGTAAGGAAATTCTTTATATATATATATATATAGTTTTAAAATTATATTTAAGAATTCGGCTCCTTTAAACTTAAGTAACTGAGCCTGTAAAAATAAACGAATTAATAAAGAAAAGAAACCAAAATTAAAAAAAAAACATTTTTTTCTGTTCAGGCCCACCATAACCGGTATTAAATATATGGTAAACAGTATCTTAACGGTATCATGTATAGTTTACGACCTATTCTCATGCCTGCCAAGGTTTTTGTGCATAATTTCATCAAAATAGGTCGAGCCGTTTCAGAGGAGTCCGGCCACAAACACCGTGATATGAGATTTTTATATATACATATTGATGAAAATTAAAAGATTTCATACTTCATGACTTCCCGACTACCGATTTCACAAATTCAGTTCTCATGTTCAAATATCGAATTTTAGATTCTGATTACTGAGTTTGTTTTATTGGAGACTTGATTTTCGCTTTAAGAAATATTTTCAGTTTTTGGAACAAAAAAAGAAGGTCCCAAAGTTGTATTTTAAAAATTTCGATTCTGATTTTTTTATTTTCATTTTCCTAATGTTTCCGAAATTTTCATATAACATATATTTATTTTGTATTTTCTTACGATGGATTTCGACATTTCATTTTTCGATTTTCGAAACAATTTACTTATTTATGAAGTTGTAGCATTGTATTTTTGTAGTTGTAGTAAGTATTTTTTTTCAGAATCGCCAATCGTTGATTATCAATCTATGACGCATTGTTATGCGAGGTTCATCTTATAGAAATTTGAGTATTGGAGTTTAGTCCATCCAATTCTGAAATACTGACTAGGGAAATTTCAATTCCCAAATTTGCGATCCTTAGAATTCAAATTTTGATTAATGATTAAAAAAGTATTTTTTTTCGGTATTTTGATTTTTTTAATTTGAATTTTGTATGTTTAGTATAATTATCTTATTTTCGCATTCTGGAATCTCAACTTTCGAAATGTTGATTTCCGATTTTTGATAACCAATTTTTTTAAATATTTTTTTGTATTCTTTGTTTTTAACGATTTTTTATTAATCCGTTTATTTTCACAGGCTCAGTTACATCAGCCAAACTCTTAACTATATTTCTACAAGTATATATTAACATGTTTTCTTAATTTTTTTGTTTTATTGGAGACTTGGTTCCCACTTTAAGAAATATTTTCAGTTTTTGGAACAAAAAAAGAAGGTCCCAAAGTTGTATTTAAAAAATTGCGATTTTGATTTTTTTATTTTCATTTTCCAAATGTTTCCGAAATTTTCATATAACATATATTTATTTTGTATTTCCGTACGATGGATTTCTATATTTCATTTTTCGATTTTCGAAACAACTTACTGTTTTATGAATCGTTGATTATCGATCTATGACGTATCATTATGCGAGTTTTATCTTATAGAAATTCGAGTATTGAAGTTTGATCCATGAAATTCTGAAATACTGACTAGGGAAATTTCAATTCCCAAATTTGCGATCCTCAGAATTCAAATTTTGATTAATGATTAAAAAAGTATTTTTTTTCGGTATTTTGATTTTTTTTTAATTTTAGCTTTGTATGTTTAGTATAATTATCTTATTTTCACATTCTGGAATTTCATTCATTCATTCAATATCCGTCCGTTGGGAACGTAAGTGGTATTGAAGAAAACCATGGAAAAAGTCGGTTTGCGTAGTCGGTATGAAAGGTGTATGTCAACGATATTGTTGTTATATTGTTATTTCTTTTAATCACAATTTCTCGTGTCACTGTGCAGTCGCGTACCATGATTTCAGCAACGCTTCTGGAATCTCAACTTTCGAAATGTTGATTTCTGATTTTTGACACAACAGTTGTTTAAATATTTTTTATATTCTTTTTTTCAAACTATTTTTTTATTAATCCGTTTATTTTTACACAGTTACATAAGTTTAAAGGAGCCAAACTCTTAACTATATTTCTATTAGCACATATTAACATGTTTCCTTAATTCTATGGCTAATAAAATAGGAAACCGATTTCTCGCGGTCGACTCGAGTTTAGAAGAGAGGCACATTTTCCTTAGGAAAAAAGGATGGGATGTAAGGAGATGTATGTTCACACTCACACTCACATTCACATTCACATTCTCATTCACACTGACATTCTCATTCACACTCAATTCTTAATACTATCCTTACATCTAATATGTGTTTACAATTTACATTATTCTAATGTCAGTAGGAAGGGAACCGATAGCACGCGAAGCACGAAAAGGAGGGGAAAAGGATGTATGAACAATCACACTCGAAGATCGATAGCTTAAAGGAAAACATATATTTGGGACATGTAATGAACATCTCTCACCGGCACATTGGGCTGCGTTCCTCGAGTTTTTTTAAACGATTCTCAATGGTTAAATTTTGTGTGATGTTTATTTTTAATTAAAAGTATAATAAAATAAATTTCGTTTCAAAATATTGATTTTCAATATATTCAGATTCTGGTTTCGAATTCAAAACTTTTGTTTTGTTAACGCGAGAACAAAGTATAAAATTATCAAAAATTGGGAATTCATATTCTGGTTATTTTAAAATAAAAAAATCGTGAAATGAAATTTATAATACGGCAGTTGCACAGCTTTTAGAATGAAATAAAGTGACTCGTTCAACGAAATTTAGTCAGTGATTAATATGAAATTCTAAAATCAAGTGAAGAAAATCTTATAATTTTAAATTTGAGTATCTTGAATGAAACAAAAAACAATTTGAAATCTCTTAAATCGAAAACCGTAAGTCTAAAATCGGAACTTTATATTGAATTTTCTCAGAATTATGCTCGAAAAAAATGGAAATTAAAAGAAAAAGAAAACTAGATTGTTCATTTGGGTTCTGAGAATGGCAAATTCTGGGATAAAATTTCAAATCGTTCGGTTCTGAAAACGTTTAAATCGTTCGGTTCTGAAAAAGTACCGAAATTTAAAAGATGGAAATTTAAAAAATCTATGTTTAGAACTTAAAATCTCGAAGCTTCTTAATTTCAAACCTAAAATTATGAAACTAAACATTCAAAAATAAAAAAGTAAAAGTAAAATTTTTAATTGAAATTTCGAAATTCTCGAAAGGCTCGTGTTTCAGAGATTAAATTTCTTGAATAAAAAATTCTAAATAAAAAATTAATAAATATATGATAAAAAATAGAGTTTCGAGTAGTATCGGAAATCTAAACAAGAAAATAATAAAAAAAAATCATAACCTCATTCTCGATCTCTGATTACAATTTTTAATTAATTCAATTTAATTCAATATTTTTATTCCGAATTTCAATTTCCAAAATTTCGATTTTTTTAGAACATTTAATTTTTATTGTTTTTTTCATTTTTGAAATTTTTCTTTTCATCGTTCGATTTTTGATGCATACTCATATTTTCAAAGTTCAAAATTTTACTTTCTTTATTTAGAATTTTCGAAATCAAATTTGGGTCTTTCGGTTTTCGATTTTTTGATTTCCAAGTTCTCGGTTTTCACACATACATTGAGGTAGGTTTTGATTTATATTTTGGTAATACAGGCAAACCTTTTTTGTGCGGGGGATAGGGATCGCATTAAAAAAACGTGCAAAACTTCACCAGTAGCTTTAAAAAATCGTGTTCGGTACAGATTTTGAGAAAAAACTTTTTTTGTGCGGTAGATAGGAACCGCATAAAAAAATTTTGCGATGGGACAGTTTGCCTTTTCGGTTGCGCATGGCTGTTTTGTGCTTTCAGTTGCATGTCGAAACGTGTTGCTGTTAGAAATCATGTCATGCAAAAACTTAGAAAAACTTAGAGCATTTGATGGGAGGAGGGGAATGATTTCAGAAGTGGATAATTGAGACGCAAATATGCTTTTTTCGCACTGAAATGCATAAAAAAAACTAAATGGACGATAACTTCGCCAAATATGCTTCTTTTCATATATCGCACAAAAAAAAATTCGCTAAAAAAACCGCGCAAAAACACTGTACTTCGACTTTGAAAAACCGATATCGTATTTCAGTTATTCGGGTATAGGAATTGTTAATGTTGATTTTCGATAACACAATTACCAAATTGACTATATTTCATATTAGAATATTCGATTTCAAATTTTAAGATCCACAACAAATTTTAAATTTGAAATCGACAACTATACAATTTCTGATTTTGATTCTTGGCTTTACTGAATTATAGTTTTCTAAATTATAAAATTCGGTTTTGCACTTTCAAATGTTCAAAACTTTAATTTTGTATTTTGTAATTTTGGTTAACAAATACAAATATATACAGTGGAACCTCGATTATCCGCGATGCGGTTTATCCGCGAAAGCGAGTTCCATAGTAATGCTATGGACTTTCCCGGGAATTATCAGTGAGATGTAGGATTTTGCATTTTTGTATTGGTCATGACTTTCACATTATTTGATTATTCTGGTGTACACAACCTTATAGATGGGTACTTTAGTGATTCCTTTATTGATAAAACATAGTTATCATGCTGAAATATTGTGTTTGCATATCTTCTTTAGTCATTAATTGCATTATCCGCGATTTTCGTGTTCCGCGGTGACCTAGCCAGACTATTCCGCGGATAATCGGGGTTCTACTGTAATTTGAAAAATATTTTGGAACTATCGTTTGAAAAACACTGACCTTTAGAAACTCTGAAAATCTAGAGAAATTGTACAATTGTAAATTTCGAACTGAAAACAATGAACTTTAGAAAATCGAAAAACGGAGATCCAAAATCGAAATTTCAATTTTTGAAATTTTTTAAACCGGAATTTTGAAAAATGAACAAGAGTTTTCTGAAGATAAGCGCATCGCAAAATGTAAATTTGAGAAATTTTAAATGAAATCCAACAAATGGAAATTGTTCAAAAAAAAAAAAGTTCGAAATTGGAATTAAAAAAACTAAAACGAAATTTAGAAAAATGAAAAAATGAATTCGAAAATCAAAAAGGAACAATTATCAATTCAAGTTCTGAAAATCGCTAACTCGTAAATCATGTAAATCTTTCATGAGAAATTAAAATTCTATGAAAATTTCATTGGAGCTAAGTTCTTAATTATTGTGATTAGGAATTTAGAGAAATAGGACATTACGTATAAACTGGAATCTTGAGATCCAATTTTAGAAGCGGGAATCGAAATTTCCGCATTTTTGAAAATGAAAAGTGTAAACGTAAGTGTGAATGTCGACGATATGTAAGTTCCGAAATTTTAGGGTCAATATTTTGAAAATAGAGAACTTATAACTCAGAATTTATAAAGAAATCAATTTTTTTTTTAATTTGCAAAAGCACAGATTTTGAGAATAAATTTTTTGTAATTTGCAAACCAAAATTTTGTAGATTTGTTTAGTTTAAAATTGAAAAACAAACATCTGCTTTGGAATCAGGGGATTGGAATTTAGAAAGTTCGAAATAAAAAATTGAACTTAGGATAGCGTGAATTCGTAAGTTGAAATGTCCTAAATAAAATTTCAAAAGTCTATAATCGAAATTACGGAAATCAAAGTTTGAGATTTCAAAAACCGAAAAACTGTACTCGTAAATCTTAATTTAAAAAAAAAATAGATCTTAAATATCGGAGATTGAATTGAATTAGAAAAACTTTAAGAGGGTAATCTCCAAAACACCATCGCATTGTTGACGTAGGACTACGTTCTTTGGCAACGCAAAAATAACAACAATGTATGCAAAACATACAAACATTCTCCACCAAAAGGCATGGAGATACGATGCGACATTTCATCCCAAAACTTTGGGCAGCAAAAAAAGTGGGAAAATTTCAAATTTTGAAAATTATGGTTTGAAACAGGAGAATTGAAAATAAAAAAAGTTTGAGTTTGCCCTATTTCATGAACCAAAAATCCATGACTTTGGATATGACTTTGTTCGCAGCGGACGAATAATCATTTCCATTATACACATTCAAATTTTGAGTAGCACAAACTTTCCGCCTTCCACCAAAATATAATGGGTTAAGGCCGCCTAAGTAGGAACATTTTTCGAAGTTTTCATGGATACAATCCGAAGAAGTACGAAACACAAAACGACGCTACCGAAGGAGCTCCGAAGAATTGGCATCCAAACGGCTGGGATCGTCGCTCCAGGTCCGAGAGCCGCCCACTTGCCTGCCTGCCAACAACAATTCTTATGCAAACAACCGTCGACGAAACAAAGTTGGCAAAAATATAGCGTTCCTAAAACGGTGGAGAATGCGATATCTTCTGCTGCCTTTGATTGTGTCAGCAAGCACCCACACCCTTTTCGCTCGAAGCGGTGCTTGTGAATTGTGCAGTTAGAAGACTGGAGACTGGCGGGGATATCACACCATACAGCATCCCACCATTCCCCACCCAGGAGCAGCAGAAAAAGAGAAAGTGCATTTCTTTTCACTTTCACTTCGCCTCAAGTGGATCGTCTACTCTGCAGGAGACTTTCGCCGAGAGTCTTGATTTTTGAAGTGGAAAATAGAAGAACTGGAAAACAGAACGTTAAACGGAGAAAGTGTTCCAGGATTATTCGAGCGACAAACGATGCATTAGACTGAGATTTTTGGGCAGTGATATTTTGTGTTTTCTCGCGCTGTTTATTGCGGTTAATTCCAAAGCTATTTTCTCTCGCCTCGGTTTTGCTTGCTATCGATGGTTTAGATTTGTTCCATTTTCATAAAGATTATGGCTAATTTGACTGTCTGGCTGACGCTGTCAAGCTATTCCAGCATAATCTTCATCGGTCCTATTGAGTTTGGGAATTTTAATGGAAGCTTGTATATTAATCCAAAAGGAAAACCAACGCAATAAATTAACGGGAAAGAGTGCGAAGTTAATTCAAATCGTCGAGACAACCATTTCCTCAGGCGGGAGGAAATGAATAAAAAAAAGCGAAGGAATTGACCTACATTCCTGTTTTTATTTTCGGGAGAAATGGCTCTTCTCCCGAGTCTCACCCCCTCTCGGGGAGGGCAAAAAAAAAAAGAAAGCCCATTGAGCGCTGCCAATCAAGTAAATAGCAATGTGGGAACCCAGCTGAAGACAAAACACAAAGTTTCAAACGAAACCACGCGCACATTTTTGTATATTTTTATGTAAAGGGTGTGTCACATCAAATTGCATCACGGAAAAAACGCTGTAGAAATTCGCCCAGTAGACCGATCCTATTGAAAATTTTAGACAGTAAAATAAAAACTATTAAACAACTTTTGGCATTTTCTTTTTATTCATACTTCGAGCCCAAGCCCGTATGCTCGCACCTTCCTCTTTACCCCGTCCATAAGGTTTTGTACAACGTCAGGTTGTAGTTTTTTTTGAACAGAAATCCATTTTCTCTTGAAGTCCGCCTCCGATTTGACAACTTTTGGGTTCTTCCGGAGGGCCTGCTTCATAATCGCCCAATATTTCTCTATTGGGCGAAGCTCCGGCGCGTTGGGCGGGTTCATTTCCTTTGGACCGAAGGTGACCCCGTTGGCTTCGTACCACTCCAACACGTCCTTTGAATAGTGGCACGAAGCGAGATCCGGCCAGAAGATGGTCGGGCCCTCGTGCTGCTTCAATAGTGGTAATAAGCGCTTCTGTAGGCACTCCTTAAGGTAAACCTGCCCGTTTACCGTGCCGTTCATCACGAAGGGGGCGCTCCGCTTTCCGCAAGAGCAGATCGCTTGCCACACCATGTACTTTTTGGCAAACTTGGATAGTTTCTGCTTGCGAATCTCCTCCGGAACGCTGAATTAGTCCTCTGCGGAGAAGAACAACAGGCCCGGCAGCTGACGAATGTCCGCTTTGACGTAGGTTTCGTCGTCCATTACCAGGCAATGCGGCTTCGTCAGCATTTCGGTGTACAGCTCCGGGCTCGCGTCTTCCCCACCATGTTTTGCCTTTCGTCACGGTTAGGAGCCTTCTGAACCTTGTATGTACGCAGGCCCTCCCGCTGCTTGGTCCGCTGGACGAATGAACTTGACAAATTCAGCTTATTGGCGACATCCCAGACCGAACTTCTCGGATCACGTCTAAACTGCTTAACTACGCGCTTGTGATCTTTTTCACTAACGGAGCATCCATTTTTGCCGTTCTTCACCTTCCGGTCGATGGTTAGGTTCTCGAAGTATCGTTTTAGTACTCTGCTGACCGTGGATTGGACGATTCCCAGCATCTTACCGATGTCTCGATGTGACAACTCCGGATTCTCGAAATGAGTGCGCAGGATTAATTCACGACGCTCTTTTTCGTTCGACGACATTTTTATAAATTTACGAAAAATTGACAGTGAAGCATGGCCAACGTGATCTATACACTCTTAGGCCGATGATATAGTAAACGCGAAGCGAAGCGTTGCGGAAAAGCGAATTGAACAAACGCGAATTACAACGCGAACTATGACATAGTGAAAGCGTTTGCACGCGCGTTCTTGATGTAAACATTGATCGTAGGGGCTTGTTTGTGTTGTTGTTGTTGTTTTTTATTCGCAGTGTTCGAAATGGATTCGTCGGATGGGGAATATTTTGCCTCTCCGGGCACTATTGATTTTATTTTTAATAAGGAACGGAAATTCGCTGTGCATCCCATCAACCGGAATAGACGAACTCCTTTCCGAAGGTATCCCGGAGACTTTTCCACTTTTTTTTAGCAGCATCCGCTGAAAAGTAAATACACTGTTTGGATGAGCCATAAAATATTTTTATTTACAACTTACAAGTAACATCTTCTCCCATCTCAGTGGAAACTTCTCTCCACAGATTTTCCACAACCGATTTGTTACGATAAAGTTTCGTTGTTTTATCCCACAAGGGCTTCTTCGCAAACACGGAATAAATTAAATTTTCCGCATCGATTTCCATTTCCGAATACTGTCAGCAAAACAAAACAAACAAAACACCCAGTCGAAGCACCTCTAGCGTTTACATGCGTCAAAACACAACTCGAACTGCTTCGCCGCGTCTGACGGCCCGTTCGCAACGCTTCGCGTCGCGTTCGTTATATCAGGTAGATGCGATTCGCATACATTTTCATCAAAAGTGCTTTGACGCAAGCAGACGCAAACGCGTTCGCTCTCGCAAACGCATTCACTATGTCATCAGCCTTATCTGATTATAAGCGAAAGCTGAATTCCTAAAAATTAAATTTCTACAGCGTTTTTTCCGTGATGCAATTTGATGTGACACACCCTTTATACATTCCTTTAAGACCATCATTATTACTGTTATTATGTCTTCCTGTTTTTCCAGCGCTTCTTTTGCGTGCGTGTGTCCGAGCTGAGGGGGAGGAAAATATTTTGTCCCGGAACAAGGCGCTTTCGGAGACTTATTTTTGTTCAACCTCCGAAGGCACGGAGCCAGGATACAATGGGTATGCGTTTTTGCTGACAGTGTCAGAGCTTGCCTCTCAATATAGTTATTTATAGGGACTTGTTTATTAATAACGTTGCGTTCCGTCACTAGTTCTTCCCGCCTTTCTTCCCTGAAACCAGAACGCTATTTTGGTCAAGGACGTGGCATAGTTTCGGTGGGTGCAAAATAGGGATCCTCTGGATGCGCGGTGGGTGTGGAGCGTTTCGATGATGACCAAGTAATGGTCTTGTTTGGAGGCATGACGGATTGCGGCGGTCGTAAAAAATTGGGGGAGTTCGTTCGTCTTAAATAGCTCGTAATGCTACTGAAAGCACTGAATAGTTGTTCGAAGCTATTTTCTGGGGGTTTATATGTTTAGGTTAATACTGGTTTCCAGTTGATAACAATCATTGTTCCATTTGAGGATGTTTGTCCCAATAGGGAAATATGTTTGTTTATGACACTAATCATCCCAATATCAGTCTTATTCCTGGTCCTAATCCGGGATAAGTTATTTTTGTTTTACGTCCTTAAATTCTCATTCCGAATAACCAAGCTGTAATTAAACCGTCTCCACGTATCTCCATCCATGCGGATTCATTACTTTCTATCAAGTTTCCTAAAACAATACTCACAAACAGAAACAAACTTTGGACGACACACGAATTTATCGCTAAAACTATTTGAGGGGCTCTCTCTTTTGGTCATAACTCAGTTGCAAACACATTCCCAGCTGTATTTGACAATGTGGAAGATATGTCAGAAACTCATATATCGGATTCTATAGCAAACTTAAATTGGAACATTTTTGCAGTTAAGCTTGAGCTTGGGTAGACTGTACAATTCGTAGTTGCTCTCCGTGATTGACCTGAACCAACCAAATTGCACAAAGAACACACAGAATGACGCTTGGGACTAGCAAATCATTCTCGTTGTGCAATTTTCGGTGATTCGAGCTTTAAATGGTCAATAACGACGCCGGCCACGCCCTTACAGCCACCAGGGGAAGGAAAGGAATGTTAGTATGATATTCGCCGCCCGAAGGCCAGACGGGTCGCCTCTATAGCGTGGTTCCCTAGCGTTTATCATGGAAGGGATAGGGATAGATTTACTGCGGTAAGTGATGTAATTATGTAAATGCGAACAATTGACCTCTCGATAAAACAAAAATCCTAAAATCTCATGTGCTACAACACGTGGCAGAGATTATCTTTAGGTATCCTGAGAAAGAAAACCTGTAAAATTGATACATTTTATATCATATATTATATTAATATATTCTAGTATTCATCGCATGTACTTATATCGAAATTCAATCGCGTTGGCGGAGATTCAATAGTGGAAAACCTGAGAAGGTAACCGAGAAAACTCCTCCAAAGCCAACCGATCAGGTGATATGTTCCGTTATTCATCACACCTACTCTGGGCCTGATCACGAACAAAAAGAGATGAACGTACATTTCACTTTCAAAATTGTACGTTGTATCGAATTGTACGTTATATCTAAGCATAATCAAGAACTCATTAATGTAGCCTATAATACATCATTGTGTTGCTGTTTTAGTAAAGTTAATAAATAAATTCAATCAGAATACGAAGTCAGCCTTTCTCATGATGTTTCCCTTTCTACTGTTGATTAAAGCTTGATTCATTTAGAATCCAGAATCAAAAAAAAACCAACTGTATTTCGGGGTTGATTAAAGGTACAAAACATGTTTCAGCATCACAATACAGATAATTCATTGTTTTTTCAGAAAAAAAAATATTCAAAAATTTTTCCTTTACACTTTGGAAATGTGTACGTTATATCGAGGTAAAATGTACATTATATCGAGTGACGTTATATCGAGGGTACGTTATTACGAGGGTACCCCTGTATAACCTTGCATACAAATCATCTCGTCCTCACCGCGAAGCGACGCTCGTAATGAGGCCCTCTGTATCACACTTCAATCGCGACGACGGAGAGTTATTTTTGGGAAACCTGAGAAGGTCACCGTATAAACCAAAATGCAAAATTGAAGCACCAAATCTCAAGTCTAAAAAGAGAAAAAACAAGAATCCAGCTTCCAACCACGGCAGTGGAACTTCATACAAATCACTCGTCGAAAAGTGTCTCCTTTTTCACCGCTTGTTTACATCGACGAATATATTTTTTCCCACTATGTTTCGTAGGAGAGTGTATGCATACTGACAGATTTCTACTACGAGGTGTTTAATGAAGGATGAAAGGTGGGATTGTTTATGTTTATATATGATTTATCGTACGATTTCATTGAATGCATTAAAAATGTTAACAAAACTGGAGTTCAGCACCTTTTTAAATTTGAACAAATATTGATAAGAGATTCCCAGCAATTCTTGATGTTTATTGCGTGATTTGGTTACTGTATAAGTTGTTTGAAACGAAGGTTTGGTGTAATGATTTTATTTTGAGGATTATATTCACAAACATACAAGTATGAATAATATAAATTGCATGTATATCATGCGCCGCTAGCCCATACATGCAAACGTGGAGACGATATACATACATCCTAGAAAAACTTAAATCGTATAATTATCGTTTATATTACATCATATACCTCATATACATGTATATGGCCTCCAATTTCATATGCATATGCCAGTTATACACATCATACAAGTAATGTGTCTTGGATGTATGGAACGGATTTCAACGATTTGCATACCAACCATACATTTGTTCTGTCCATTTGTGTGCTTTCCCGAACAGAGCTGTCAATAAGGGGTATTTTATGCAGCCGCTAGAACAGAAACAACGAAGGGGGATAGCGGAAAAAGAAAACTTGCGAAGTAAACTCCACCCTTGCGTAATAAGTAAGCTGTCGCTAGCATATAAGTATTGCATCTCCTCTGAGGAAAATCGTCGCTTATTCTGTTCGTTTTGTGTTTAATGTTTCGCTAGCGAATATTTCACTTGAAGTGCATCTGGCATTGCAATTAACATAACCATCCGAGTCATGGCAAAGAAGGCTAAAAAAGAGAAGAGTGCAAATGATTATAGGTCGCTTCTAAACATCGATGTTTGGTTTTTTGTGTGTTGCTTGTTTTCGTTGCGCGAAACATAGAAACTTAGAGAAACTTTGTTGACGGTTTTGACCGAGAGTCGAGAAACGATTTTTCATAAACGGTCATTCTCGCGATGTTTCATTTTTAGCACTGCAACTGTGCGCATCTGTTAGACGCGTGTCTGTTAAATGCTTGTTGAATGACGATGCACTTCCTCTTTTTCTTTTGAGTTATATACACTTGAAACTCAGACAGTGCATTCGTCTTTGATGGCGATGCACGGAAGATGTTAATGCTAAGATGTTAAAAATCTTGTTAATATTCAGTGCAATGCGTGCATTGATATAAAGAAACAAATTGCGACATATGACCAATTAGTGTATTGTTCTTGCAAAGGCAAAAAATGATCGTTGCTTCTACAAAACTACGCTAGCCATTAAACCTTTTCAGGGTCCCCGGAACTTTTTAATAAAGAGTTATTTATGAAATTTCGACGTATTCGCAAAATAATATTCGAAGTGATAAACCATCAAATTTCAAAAGAAAAAAAATTGCGTAGTCCTACGTTCTAAGCGGTCGTGTCTCGGATAAAACCCCTCGATTTTTTTACGATTTAATGTTTGCTAGGCAGGCCCGAAGGCAGTTTTAAATTGTTAAAATATGAATGGAATTTTTTACTTCAGGTTATTTGATTACTTGAAACATGTAGTACTGAACTTTATTTAACCATTTCTATATAAATTTTGCGATATTTCCACTCAAGCACAATGAACAATCAGGAATGACGTATCCAATCGCAACTCTTTCGTATCATATGTAAGAGCTTTAATTGCCCTAAAATGCTCTGTATCCACAAGTTGCTCATCTGCTGAACTCATCCAATTGTCAAGCTTCCGTCATTCATCACATGAATCAATCGCAGTTTCGGCACTGGGATGCACGCCTGCTATCCTTATGGGAGCCCCCAATCCCCTCATCTCAGTCGAGCATTTCCTGCCAGCGTCCATCAGGCATCCCAGACCTGAGGTTGAGGATGGAGAGGGGGCCTTCCAAACCGTTATTGCAGGTAAGTATGTTACCACACGGAACACTTCTCTTCCGGTAATGTCGACTTCTTCTAGCAACCTCACCTCCGTCGGAGGGGGCCCTGGTAACGATATCGGACCTCCCACGATAATTGCAGTTCCAAGTACCATACCATCACCCACCGAGTCATCGACGAATTTGACATCTACCAGTGCTGAGGGACACGTCACTGATAGTATGCTTTCCGTGTATTATCAGAATGTAAGAGGTTTCCGCACGAAAATCGCCCAACTGCGTTTGTTACTGTCCAGCTGCGAGTATGACGTACTTGTATTTACGGAAACATGGCTCAAGGCAGATATTGATAGCAGTGAGATTTCTCCCGACTATATAATTTACCGTTGTGATCGTAATGCACATACCAGTACTTGTTCGCGAGGTGGTGGAGTACTGGTTGCAGTCAAAAACTGTTTGGATTGTGTATCAGTTCTGATTGCTAACTGTAACAAGCTCGAACAAGTTGCACTACGCCAGATCGCCTCCTCGAACGTGAAGTTCGACTTTTCTTCATGCGATTTTAATCATTTGAATTCTGTGCTTGCTGAAATTGAGTGGGAACGAGTTTTGAACAACGATTCAGTAGATCAGATGTTGTCAAACTTTCACGAATTTATTCATGATGTCTTCAGTCGCCATATCCCTCGAAGAAGAAGAGTGTCAAGCTCCGTTTACAATAAACCTTGGTGGACTCCTGAGCTACGAAATCTTCGCAACAACCTCCGCAAGGTGCGTAATCGTTATTTCAATTCGAAGAATGAGACTGACAGAGCTAGACTTCGAAATCTTGACTTAGACTACAAGAGTCTCCTTTCTGAAACATTTAAAAACTACCTGCTAAGAATTCAGGCAACGGTTAAACAAGATCGTTCAAGTTTTTGGAGTTTCGTCAAGAAAAGAAAAGCAAGCAGTAATATCCCTGGTTCGGTTAGCTACAATGAGACCGTTTCTACCACAAGTTCAGAGATCGCCAATCTGTTTGCTGCCTTCTTCGAAAGTGTCTTCAGCAAAGCATCACCGGTTCAACGTCACGATCGTTTTGAGGAAATACCAATCCATAACATAAACCTACCGTGCATTCAGTTTACTCCAGAGGAAGTGAGGAGAGGTCTCGAGGATCTTGACCCCAAAAAAGGACCAGGTACAGATAACATACCGCCCGCATTTTTAAAGAACTGTGCCTCTTCGCTTGCCAAGCCCATCACTGCTGTTTTTAACCGTTCGCTCTCGGACAGAATATTCCCGACCCCATGGAAATCAGCGTACATAGTGCCAATCTACAAATCAGGTAGCTATACCTGTGTTGAAAACTACCGTGGTGTGTCAATACTCTGTACTCTCAGCAAGGTTTTTGAGAAGCTTGTTCACACAGTTCTCTACCGAGTCGCGACTCCCATCATCTCCAGTAGTCAGCACGGATTTGTGAAACACCGTTCAACAACATCGAACTTAATGTGCTATGTATCAGCGTTGCACTTGAATTGGAATCGAAGCAGACGGTTGATTCAATTTATATAGATTTCGCGAAGGCTTTTGACACAGTACCGCATAAGCTGATCGTTGATAAAATGGGTCACACTGGATTTCCCTCGTGGATAACGGAATGGCTCTATTCGTACCTGTCAAATCGTAACGCATACGTTATGGTCAATTCTGTGCGTTCCAGAACTTTCGACATTCCTTCTGGCGTACCCCAAGGCAGTGTTCTCGGCCCTCTTATTTTTATTATCTTCATCAATGATCTTTGCCTGTTACTCTCCTCATCCAATCTTTCGTTTGCCGATGACTTAAAACTATTTCGTGTCATAGTTTCACCAGATGACTGTGCTGCTCTGTAAAACGACATAAATCGTTTGCTTGTCTGGTGTGGCGACAACGGAATGCGAGTTAACTGCAAAAAATGCAAAGTGATATCCTTCTCCCGTTGCAGTAACGTTTTAGTCCATCAATACAACATGGAATCAGTTGCCTTGGAGCGTATCAATTTAATATGCGATCTCGGTGTTACTATTGATTCGAAGCTAAGATTTCATGAACACATCAACATTATAACAGCTAAGGCGTATACAGTGCTTGGTTTCATCCTGCGTCATACATCTGAATTTACTGATGTTTATTGCCTCAAGACGCTATTTTGTTCGCTTGTGCGAAGTATTTTGGAATATGCTTCCCCGGTTTGGTGTCCTTACCAAGTTACACAGGGTGCTCATACACTGTTTGACCAAAGCCAAATATTTGACTCTTTTTGACAGATAAAATTTGATCAACGTGTACTGATCAAATATTTTCTACACAAAACACGACAAGCAAATATTCAATTATTGGATGCCTAAAATATTTTTTCAGTCTGTTCTTCGAACCTGTCGGTACATGGTTAGGTTACCTTGAATATTTCAGTTGATTTTTTTCCATGTTCGGTGTTTGATATTGTTTACTACTGTTGAAAATTGAAGAGTGGCAAACAAAATAGTGTTTGTACAAATATCAAATCAAATCTTATCTGTCAAAAAATATCAAATATTTGACCTCCGGGCAAACAGTGTACGGCCACCTACAGAGTCTGGCGATTGAGAAAATTCATAGAAAATTCGTGCGTTTCGCTTTGCGCTCTCTCCCGTGGAACGATCCGGTCAATCTACCCTGTTATGCTGATCGTTGTAAGTTGATCGATTTGGAAACACTTTCATCGAGGCGCACTAAGTCACAAAGGCTGTTTGTTTTTGTTTTAATGGGTCATGTTGACTGTCCTAAGCTCTTGGAACAGATTGCATTGAATATTCCGCCTCGTCGTTTTCGAAACTCTCCATTATTAGCAATTCCTTACCACAGAACAAACTTCGGTTACAACAGTAGTTTTGATTTTTGTTTGCGTTCCTTTAATGTTGTTTGTAATGAATTGATTTTCTGTTGACAAGAAACGTGTTCAGTGCTAGGATTAGAGATTTAGTATAGTTAGTTTTAAGTCAGTCTGTGCGACGTAGTCGAAGATGATGTACTAAATAAATAAATAAATAAAATCATATTCCAGATAGCCGTACGAGATAGCTGCGGCTTGATAATCCAAATAACCGGAGTTCAAATCCCATCGGAGCATTTTATAACCGTTGTCATCACTCATATTAAAAATTTATATCCCTAAAAGTTAATTGATTAATTCCTATTTGTACAAACATAAATGTTTATAAATGTTCTATATTCATACAAAAATGATGATTCCCCGGGCTGAACATTTTACTTTAATATTTTGCGCCATTTTTTATGGCAGTGATGAATCGTATATTCGTATGACAACAGACTTGTTATGTTATTATGTATTGCCTAATAAAATTGCATGTACAGTAAGTTACCTCTGATTTTTTTACATTTAGTTAATTGGACAGACCTGTAATGGGACACAAATAATTGGACATTTTCATCATTTTCATAATTGATATTTTGTAAACATCGAGTTTCGTACCCAAATCTGGTGCCATACAGATTGAAAGTCGCCACCAGATGTCGACATTGTACCACTATCATCGTGAATATCCAATTACAGGCCAATCACCTCTAATGCGACACTGAGTAGTTACCTCTAATCCTCGATATACCGAGGATTAGAGGTAACGAGGATTAGAGATATTTGAGCGCATCATATACCACCCAAAAAATCAGATATTCGATGCTCTATATACGATAGTTATACGATTTAATGTTTGCTGGGTTGGCATACTTGGCAGCTTCGTTTGTCAAGTTCATAATCTGATGTTTACAGTTTTGAGTTAAGTGCAATTGAATGACGCAGTTGAACTAATTTATTTTTGTCACTATGTTTATCAGAACGCAAAAGATCGGCAAACAGATAATCTTTCGTTCATAAAAGTTAAAAATAAAAAAAGCAACTCTAACTTTCACTTTTCTTGAAACCGGAAATATTCGGATGTATTTACAAAAATCTATAATAATTATTATAATTATCATGTATAAGTCGTATATTCATCCATCCAATCATCGTGAATACTGTTGCAAGTGGAAAATAAATGGGTGTTCGTTGCTTATGATGCGAACATAAATAACAGTATAATACAGTTATTTAAATTTAATACGACATGCCGACATGCCACTTAGTGTCGCTTTGGAGGTGATTTTGGCCTGTAATTGAACATTGGCGAGTGGTACAGTGTCCACGCCTGGAGGCAGCTTTAATGTGGCGCCATAATTTGGGCCCTGAACTCGATGTTTTCAAAAATGTCCAATTAAACGTGTCACAGTACAAGTCTGTCCAATAATCTAAACGTCGCATTAAATGTAACTTACTGTATATAAACAATATTTATTCCCAGCTGTTTAGAGGCATCTCGCACAAATTGACAATATCATTCAGTTGTCAGTGCAAGTCGGTGCAATTTTTAGAGTGTAAAAAAAGTTCACTGTTTACATAAAAGCAATCTCGAATCGGTCCCACTTTTTTGCTTGAAGTTACTATCCCCTGGGGAAAGCTCAGATAGCACAGAATGAATATGAATGAACACAGTTGTAAATCGTCGAATGAATGACAGCAGCATCGACAAACAAAATAAACGCGTTACACTGATAAAAATATATTTTCAACATTACTTAACAAGCTCAATATTTCCAAGCCCTGGTTTAGCGTCAAGTTGAGGTTGCCATAATTGCACCGCTCGTTTGGATTTGGGATGAATGATTGCAGAAAATAAAAATCGAATTCGGTCGAATGGTGGATTCCGATCGAATTTTAAATCCCATTCGATTTCGAAATGAGAAGTTTTGTCTCCTTCAGACATTAGTAAATGAACCGAATTACATTTTTTAACACATCCAGTTCGTACATTTTGGAAATTCGAAAAAGTGTCATAAAAATTTTGACATTTTTATTTGCTCAACAAGATAACGAAAATGGGCCATTAAGATTTGGTAAACGTTAGTCGGTTTATCAGCCAGTCATACACCACAAGTAAAGTTAAATTGAATTCGGGAAACTTTCATTTCACCTAAGGGGATAGCATTAATATACAAAAAACGCCAGAACATGATAACATGATTCATCGTGGCATCCCATCCAAGTTTTGCTATAATCGTGCCACTATCGTTTCCATTTTTTGAAAGTGGTTATTTGATGTAGAACAAAAAAAAACGGTCAAACCATTATTTCTACCTCGAAGGCATTCTGCATTCTGAATAGAAAGAACGATTCAACATTTATCACGTTGTAATTGCAGCTCGAATGTCCCGCTTAACAGTTCCACCAGTGTTCGGCCTTCTTTTATTATCCTAACCGACGTGCCGCCAAATCCACCTCACTACAACCCCCCCTCCCTTCCTGTCCCCTTCTGTACAGAATACAAAAGAAAATTACTGCAGGTCATTTTCCAGATACGGTCATTATCCCCGAGACCGTACCGGCACTGAACAAACCCGTTCCTAAGGCTCTCGCGTACCATGAGCTGAAATAGATAAAACTCTTTGGTGCCTCCAAGTGGAGCCGCAGCATCTCCCATGTTGGTGCTGCTGGTGCTGCTGACGTTGCATTTGTTGGAGACACTCACAGCTCAGCCTAACCCGGCGCACCAAAAGGCAGGGCAGGAAACGAAAAATATT
Organism: Toxorhynchites rutilus septentrionalis; assembly: GCF_029784135.1. Lineage (NCBI taxonomy): Eukaryota > Metazoa > Arthropoda > Insecta > Diptera > Culicidae > Toxorhynchites > Toxorhynchites rutilus. The sequence continues at coordinate 165,049,552 of NC_073744.1, forward strand.
CCTGGCGCCTAGTTGCTCCAGTTTTTTTGCTCCCAGTTTCTTTTGCTCGTTTCACGCTGCGATACCCAGGAACGGAAGGGGAACAAGCTGAGGTTCCGATTTTTCACTATGCCCCTATCTCTTTGCATTCCGGGTACACGATGCAGCAGTATGTACGCAATCAACGCTTCGTCGGGTCGGGACGATGTCAACGAACCTTTTTCTCGGGTGCATCGGAAGATAGAAGGTCGTCGGTGGTAGCTGTCCCGAGTACTATCGTATGGACATGTATTATTTGTTCCGATGCAATTGCGAGACAATGTGGTCATAGCACTTCGCAGGTGTAGTATTCATGGGTGCGGATGCTTCTAATGCTCTCCAATCCCACTTCAATCAAAATGAGTAGTTCACGGACCGTGCAAACAAGTGTCTAGACGCCGTGTAACACGCCGGGACAAAGCTTTTCAATTTCTGATGCTCTCACGGCTCCCGCCCCGGCAAGTTGTAAGAAGTGGGAAACCCGTCAAGTGTAAATCCACTGCCATCATCCATAATCGTCGAAAATGTTTCTCGAAACAACACACTTCACAACTGTGCACCGAGCGACCGATGCAACAGGAAATAAGAAAGTTCTGTTTGCTTCCGTTTTATTACCTTAACATTGGCATCGATCAATCCGAACACAGTGGCAAGTGCCGGAGATCCCACGCCAAGAATGTGCCCGCCTTGGTTTCACATGCTTTGCGTCATAGAAAATGGTTCTTAGTGGTGCCTTATTGAGGTTGGGGGTGATGTGATGTGGAATTAGAGAAACTGTGCATAACTAATTCTTTTTGGGGCTTAGAAGAAACAGGGAAATGTGTCTCCACCTACACACTTTCCTGTTTCGTAGTCATGACCTAAATTTCTCCAATTCATTCATCTCGAAGGGATGTTGACTATGCCTTAATAAATATAAAGCTTTGTGCGGAAGGTGACAGTTGTCCAAAACTAAGATTTTCATTATCATCACCGACACCGAACTTAATTGAACCAAAAAAGGACATCGCAACCCGTAATTTGACACTAAATCGAAGATCTCGAAGATCGAAGATCGTTGCAACACAAACAGTTAGAATTTTAACAAGATACATTAATACTTTGTTGAACGCTTAGAATAAAGTATTTTTAACGTTAATTTCGTTCGATAGAGTTGTTTGTTTATTAATGGTGCTTAAATATGATAATTTCAGCTGCCCAGTTCATAAGTATTATCAATGAAAAATTCAAAACAATCGGCTGATTTACAAATCAATAATTGGCAACCTTACCATTTCGATTAATAACCTGGAAAATTTGAGTTGGAATACTTTTTACCAAATTTTGCTGAACGGATTTCTCGATATTTTTCCATGCCGGCTCAAAAAATTAGGTTTTTGATCCTTAATCCATTGCTTTGTTTCCTTGCTGGTATGAATAGTAGCATTGTTTTGCTAGAATGTGAATTTTTTGTGACGATATCCACGCAAAAACGATAGGAGAGATGATTCCAGAACATGTATGCAATCCTTGAATGATGTGAAAACTATCTTGATCTTTCCGGTTGCACAGAACCTCACCCAAGCCATGCACAACCAAAATTCCGTTGAAATCATCTTGACCATCCAATTTGAACTTTATTTCGACAGTGAAGATAACCTATACATTGAAGAACTTTTCGTTATGATCAGAGATGCTAACCTTTCTGATTTTTCAGGATTTCCCAGACTTTTTAGCACGCTCCCTGATATCCTGACGAACACTCAATTTATCCTGATTTTGCTGACATGATCCTGATTTTTCCTGATTTTTGTACTCCTTACATTATTCGCTATAAATATACTGGTTTCCATGCCAACGTTTTCTGTCATGATAGTACCCCGGTGTATATATTAGGTTGTCAAAAAAGTCCTGCGGTATTTCTGCGAGGTGTCGTTGTAAGCGCGTAGCTCTAGTTGTATTCATTGTATCGAGTCATACTATAGCTTGTTGGAAAGGTATTTTTGCGCGCTATAATATAGTCATTGACAGTGTTTTGTTTGGTTAAGTCGTTCGTGAGTTATAGTGTCGCAAATATGAAGCAAAATAAAGAGAAAATCCGACATATTTTACAGTACTACTATGACAAAGCCAAAAATGCATCTCAAGCTGCCAATAAAATTTGTGCAGTTTATGGACCCGATACAGTTTCCATTTCCACCGCACAACGATGGTTTCAACGTTTTCGTTCTGGTGTAGAGGTCGTCGAAGATGCGCCACGCTCCGGAAGGCCTGTCGTCGAAAATTGCGACAAAATCGCTGAATTAGCCGAGAAAGACCGGCATAGTACCAGCCGTAGCATCGGCCAAGAGCTGGGGATAAGTCATCAAACCGTTATTAACCATTTGAAGAAGCTTGGATTCACAAAGAAGCTCGATGTATGGGTGCCACACACGTTGACGCAAAAAAACATCTTTGACCGTATCGACGCATGTGAATCGCTGCTGAATCGCAACAAAATCGACCCGTTTCTGAAGCGGATGGTGACTGGCGATGAAAAGTGGGTCACTTACGACAACGTGAAGCGCAAACGGTCGTGGTCGAAGCCCGCTGAAGTGGCTCAGACGGTGGCCAAGCCCTCATTAACGGCCAGGAAGGTTCTGCTGTGTGTTTGGTGGGATTGTCAAGGAATAATCTATTCTGAGCTGCTTCCCTATGGCCAAACGCTCAATTCGGACCTGTACTGCCAACAACTGGACCGCTTGAAGGTAGCACTCATGAAGAAGAGGCCATCTTTGATAAACAGAGGCCACATTGTCTTCCATCAGGACAACGCCAGGCCATACACTTCTTTGGTGACGCGCCAGAAGCTCCGGGAGCTCGGATGGGAAGTTCTTTTGCATCCGCCGTATAGTCCGGACCTTGCACCAAGTGACTACCACTTGTTTTTGTCCATGGCGAACGAGCTAGATAGTCAGAAGTTAGCCACAAGAGGCCTGTGAAAATTGGCTATCCGAGTTTTTTGCCAATAAGGAAGCGAGCTTCTATAACAGGGGTATTATGAAGTTGGCATCTCGTTGGAAACAAGTCATCGAACAAAACGGCGCATATTTGACTTAAAACAGATGATTGTAACTAATTTTATGAACAAATGAAAATTCAAAAAAAAAATACCGCAGGACTTTTTTGACAGCGTAATATCTTATTTTAAGTTAAACTTTGTACTTAACTTTTTTATCTCTACCCTCAATTTTTTCGTGGCTTCCCAAAACAGTGCTAGAAAACTTCATGAAACCAGATTGTCTGACGACTTTATGAAAAAAAAAAAAAACGAGATTAAGTTCGAGGAACAACATTGCTTTATTGAGGATAATGTGTATGTCGATGAATCCCCAGAATTTTTCATGCATAAATACGTTTCAGAGTGTCAAATTACTCAAGAGAAATTTTTTGAATCCACAGTCAATATAAAAAGATTTTATATTTAATCTGTTCGTCTGATTCAAAGTAGAATAAACTCTTATGATGGTACTATGGTAAATATATCTATAACCGTACTAAATATCATAACAATTAGGAAAAATTTAACACTGCTGATATGCTTTCTTCATTTGTTGAGTAAAGATTTATTCAAAAGCATGGATGATGAATTCAGTGAAAATTTGAATATTGATTTCTCTGCAATTGACTGTAGTAATGTTGTAGGTTTTTAGGAAAAATATAAACGAACAAAAAGTGAGACGAAACACTAGCATTTCCGCCTATGCGAGAATTTATACCATGCTTATTAATTAATGCTTATTAATTGAAGGACATTGATGAGACTAAAATAAAATTGTGGGACACGTTGGATTTCTATTATCCATATTTAATGGTTTCATCACCTGCCCCGCGATTTCATTTTAGTCTCATCAATGTTCTTGATTAATGAAGGAAGGGATATGATAACTGCTAACTGCTACTTGCCTAATTATTTTCTAGCTTTTAGTACATTATCTTTATTATTATTATGTTTAATCACGAAGAAACCGTTTAACTTAAAAAGTTTCTTTTTTATTGACGTGGGACTACGTCTAACCGGAATATATGGAGGGTAAAATGAAAACCTAAACACAGAACATGCAGGAAAAAATGAAAGATTTCGAATGCTTATAGCTCGAACATTTCGTACTGGATAGGAGAGATGTTTGCATCACTTGATAGGGAATATTTCTACGCATCTATCGCAACTAACAAAATGTTGTTTTTCATTAGATAAACAATTGAATAACTGTAAAATATTAGGCGTTATCTAAACGCCCTAACTGCATCGTTTTGATTGGCCCGATTTACGGTTTCCCTAACACAGCCATCAAAACCAAGCAGCCTTGGGGAAATCGGCATTGCAAATACATGAAAGTAGGGGGACTTTTGTTCTCATCGAAAAATGTTCCCTAACACAGACTTTAAAACCAAGCAGCGAAATCGGCATTGCAAGCACACGAAAGAGCCTAGAGGCGAGTGAACTGAAAAGTTTAAACCCTCTTAAAGCCAAAAAGAAGAAGAAGAACACACGAAAGTAGGGGGAGCTTTTGTTCCCACCGAAATGTGTTCCCTAATAGAGATTTCTAAACCAAGGTGCCTGGAGAAATCGGTATTTCAAATTCATGCAAGTCGGGGGTATTTTTGTTCCGACTGGAATGTGTTTCCCTAACACAGACTTCAAATCCATGAAGCGTGGGGAAATCGGCATTGCGAATTCATACAAATCGGGGGTATTTTTGTTCCGATTGAAATGTGTTTCCCTAACACAGACTTCAAACCCGTGGTTTCTGGGGAAATCGGCTCTGCAAATAAATGCAAACTGCGAGTACTTTCGTCCTCGCTTGCCTTGTGCAGAGTGGAATATGTCTGTCCTAACATAATCTTCTAAACTTAGGAACCTGGGAAAATCGTGCAGCCACTAGAAGCGAATGAACTTCCCAGTTTCAAGCAAATTCGAGATTCGAGAAGTATGTACACTTTTGGGATGTAAACTTCAGAGGGAAATGTAAAATAAAATAATCGTTTGATAATTTTTTTTTGTCTTTATTGGAAAGATTTTCAGCCTTAGGCTGGTTCATCAAACGTTTGATAATTCTTCCGTACATATATTTTGTTCTAGTCATCATACCAAACGTAAAAGGTCCGTCATTAAATTTACTTGTAACGAAGAACAATCAATCACAATAAATGAATTGACTTTACACGGCATTTGTTCATTTTTTTCACTCACAGAGCAAATATATTGAACTCAATTGAATTTGGAAACTGTTTCATTCAATCAAGAATTTAATCAATACAAACGAATGATTGCTCAGCTGAGGTAGCCTTGTGAACCTTGCGGTTATATCATAGATATAACCCACTAATTTTTTTTTTTAATTATATATATAGATCGAGTTATAAGTGTTCGAAATCTTGATCTTTTATCCTATATGTTCAGAGCCTTGATTTTTTCATTTTACCCTCTATATCTTCCAGTTAGACGGAGTCCTACGTCAACGTCAATTAACGTTTGTATCCAATATCATCGAATCAACATAAACTCGACAAAATGTTCGAGCGAGCAAATCTATTTTTACAATTTTGCCAAGAACGATTTTCTGTTCAACGAAGGCTACTCATCTAGAAGGCTAATAATAACCACAATCGCCTCCCGCCATCGCCCTTTTTCCCACACATGTTGCCAACCATTTGCTGCAGCCCATCTCAGCTGGCCATGAATTGAGCAGCAGGAGTGAAAAAGGAGCACTAAAAGCTGCTGACATACACACATTCAGGAAGCGAAGAAAGTTAGTGACAAGCATCATCGCTATTGTTGTGTGCTCCATCGCTGCCCAGCGTGCCATGGAAGCGAAACCTATGGCTAAACCAGTCACCCAGATGCAGATCTGCTGATCCGTCAAAGTCATCTTTGATCTCGCGTCGCGGTCTTCTTCGCTCACGACGACCCGACGACGTCGGGACACAATGATGCTTAGGTTTTTTTTGACGTAGGACTACGTCTTTCATTTCTATACCGGGGTGTAAAATCAAAGTTTCGAAAACGAAAGCGTTACGCCGAAGACCGAGATTTTGAGCGTTAATAGCTCCTCAACAACTGAACGAAATGGTATGATAATCACTTCATTCGAAAGATAAAATGTCTACGCGTTCTATACTTGTTACTTTCTAATCCAAAAACTTGTTTCAATAGTCTTAAAATTGCTTTCAAAACAGGCTATTGAAATCACCAATCGGTATATAAGCGAGCGCCGCTCGGAAATCCACTCAGTTCTAATTGAACAGCGATTGGAGCATGTTGTCGCTGTTGTGGTGAAGCTCTTCGTTTATCATGAAAGCGCGAATGAACGGTGTCACCAAGAGCCTGTTTGTGCACCTTAGGCCAGAAGGGAATCCATCAGGAGGAGAGTGATGCCACAAACGGTTCCCCGGGAAGATCTCGAAGCAGCCGCTACACACACACACACACATACACGCGCGGAATTCTTTCCGTTTGGATGCCATTCAGCATCGAGAAAGATCCGGAAAATAATCTGCCAGTTCCTTTGGGAATTTTCAAAATACATTCATGTGAAAGAGTTTATTTGAATGTTTTCTATCCATGTAACACTGTGACCAAATATGTTTCAATCAAGTGCTATTAACAGATGGTTATCGAGTTAGCATTAACCACTGGTGGGCTTCCAGTATTGAGGAAAATGTGGAAATATCCAATCTTTACTGAAAATAATCTGCCAGTTCTTCTGGGAATTCAAATTACATTCATGTGAAAGAGTTTATTTTAATGTTTTCTATCCATGTAACACTGTGACCAAATACATTTGGTTTTGTGATTTTTCAATCAATCGCAATTAACAGGATAGCTTCTGAAGATTATTCTTCCCCATCAGTAGAATATTTCCGTATCCAATATTGGATGCATAAAACCTTGTCCCTCCAACGTAACGCTCTCGTTTTTGAAGTCCCCCAAATATTCATTCATTCAGAATGAATTCAGATTCAACTTCAAACAAATGATCTCTAAATCAACGATAGTCCTACGTCACCCTTGCGGTTATACCATAGATATAACCCACTTCCTGTTTTTTTGACGTAGGACTACGTCTTACATTAAGGGTGCCAAATCAAAAACAGGTCACGTTTTTATGAAATAAATTTAACGTTAATAACTATTTTTGCTGCGAACGGATTTTAACGATTTGCATACCAATTGAATCGGGAATTTCCTAAGATTTGTTTGATATGCTATACATTACAATCCCATAGTCTGTATATTGTTTAAATTGATGAAAATTGGAAGCATCCCCATTTCTCCTTACATTTGTTCTGTCCATTTGTGTGCTTTCCCGAACAGAGCTGTCAATAACGAGCAACTTATCGACGAGAAACGAAGGGAAAATCGTAAGATGTAAAGTCTCCGTGAACAAAGGAAAAGAAGAGGAATATTTGCCTAGAGTATAAATAGTGGATCTCGCTGAGGCAAACTTTCATTCTTCTTGAGGAAATCTACTGAAAAACATCGTTGCTGGGCGAGCTGGACTGCGAGAGATCGAATGCCTTTCTCAAGGCAATGGAGGTGGAGGAGTAATATGATGGTTAAAGGAAAATTTTTCCAATGGCCTTTTTGAAGGTTAGAGACGAATGAACTGAAGAAGTTTAAAGCCTCCAGCAAGGAAGGAAGGCAAACTTTCAGTATCGTTCTGTATTTAAAGCAAATAATATCGCTTGTTCTTCTTTGTTTTGCGTCATCACATGTCTTCGTTTCGGATTGAGCTGTGAACGCGACCAAATTACTCACTTGCCATTGCATTGAGGTTCTGAACTACACAATTGTGTGGGGAAACATCAAGCTAGGCTATCGTTAGCTCACCAAGAGAATAAATGTTCTGGAATTTTGTCCCGTGTGAATTTTGTCCCGTGTCGCCTAATTTTTTTATGCTATGATTGACGATTGTTTGGTGTTGCAAATTATGCAGTCGTAATGATAAATATAAACAAGGAGGGGAGATAGCGAGAGGGAAATATTTACGCTAGGGTGTTAGGGTGCTCATACACTGTTTGACCGAAGCCAAATATTTGACTCTTTTTGACAGATAAATTTTGTTTAACGTGTACTGATCAAATATATTCTACACAAAACACGACAAGCAAATATTCAATTATTGGATGCCTAAAATATTTTTTCAGTCTGTTCTTCGAACCTGTCGGTATATGGTTAGGTTACCTTGAATATTTCAGTTGATTTTTTCCGTGTTCGGTGTTTGATAATGTTTACTACTGTTGAAAATTGAAGAGTAGCAAACAAAATAGTGTTTGTACAAATATCAAATCAAACCTTATCTGTCAAAAAATATCAAATATTTGACCTCCGGGCAAACAGTGTACGGCCACCTTTAGTAATGTACCTCTGCTGAGGCAAATATTCAGCCTTTTTCCAAGCAGTTAACATTGTTTGTTTTCGGTCATCAATGCATTGAACTGACGCTATGGTGAAACAGGTGTTAAGGTTGCGCACCAAAAAAAAAAATTTGGGGAATACCAAGTTATTCAATAAGTTATATTGAGTTATTCATTTATTTGGGCTCGCGTGCCAGTCGCAAAACTGCTTTCAACTAGGATTGCATTCGCGCTAATCCTGATCATGATGAAGCAGTGCTACTCTTTTCGAAGTTGAGGGTTGCCAGATCAGAAAACAGGTCACGTTTTCATGAAATAAATTTAACGTTAATAACTATTTTTGCTGCGAACGGGTTTTGACGATTTGAATACCAATCGAATCGGGAATTTCCTAAGATTTGTTTGATATGCTATACATTACAATCCCATAGTCTGTATATTGTTTAAATCGATGAAAATTGGAAGCATTCCCATTTCCCCATACATTTGTTCTGTTCATTTGTGTGCTTTCCCGAACAGAGCAGTCGATAACGGGCAACTTATGCAGCCGCTACAATAGAAACAACGAAGGGGGATTTCTAGAAGAGAATATTTGTTGACGGTTTTGACCGGAAGTTGAGAAACGATTTTTCATAAACGGTCATTCTCGCGATGTTTCATTTCTATCGCTGCAACTATGTGCATCTGTTAGACGAGTGTTTGTTGCTTGTTGAATGGCGATGCACGGAAGATGCCTCTCGTTAAATACTCAGTGCAATGCGTGCATTGATATAAAGGAACAAATTGCGACATATGACCAATTAGTGTATTGTTCCCGCAAAGGCAAGAAAGAATCGTTGCTTCTCGAAATGATTCTATAAAACTATGCAAGCCATTTAAACCTATTCGTATTCGCAAATAATATCCGAAATGATAAACCAAAAAATTCCAACAAAAAAAAAAAGATTACGTAGTCCTACGTCCTAAGCGGTCGTGTCTCAGATACAACCCCTCTATTTTTTTCTATTCTCCTGTCGTTGGCCGGAAGTTCCAACTCGCTTGGACGGAAGACACAGGAAGACCGGCTTCAAGCGCGGCCGGTGTCAATATTTGCCCGAATGTCGGAAAGTGCTTCCAGCTCTCCTTTGTCCGAGCGGAACGAATATCCTGTTTGCGAGGGCGTTGGATGAATTCAATCATGGCTTGGTTTGAAAATCAGTCGGAATTAACGTGATACGGTAGGTACTGTTCGCATTGTCCCGCGAGGATGAGCAATGCCCGCTTCGCGTTAGCGAATGTTTGTGAAAGTTAATGAAATTTTAATTGAATTAATGGTGCCGATGGGCGCGGACTACCAAAACAGACGGTGCTTGAAGTAATTGGAAGATTTAATCCGGACGTGCATTGCGCTTGTACAGAGAGAGAGGTACCAGCAAGATTCAAGTGGACTGAATTTAATTCGCTGTATATTTACGAGAAAAATTTGCCAATTTTTAAACCACGACCTATCGTTTTATCGCATGTGATTTAAATTTCAAATGACGTAATTCTTGTAGCAACCAGTAGAACTTTTGAGGCTCTGCCCTATCCCACAAATCCTGTCTCCCTGCGGGGCATCGAACCGAAAAGGGTGGCTTTAAAAGTTTGAAACGCTCTTCTCGAAAGTCCATTAATTCGCTGGTCCTGGTGCTGCGGTTGGGCATAATTTTCGAACAAAGTTGCATCGGATGCATCCGCCCAATTTCCTCCGCTCCCACACATGTATGTGGGGTAAACCGAGGTGATGTAATCTTTGGGGTGCAGGAACGGAACCGAAAATCCATGGGAAAGTCGGTCGAGGGATTTTTTTTTCTAATTTACGACAAATTTCTCATAATTTTTGCTATCTAAAATCACATAAAACGGGGCACGAAGCTGAGTGATGTGGTGTGTGTGGGTGGGAAAAAAGAAGTACAAATGCGAGCGCAGAATATTGCTTCATCATTCCCGCCCATGAGTCCGCCAGCAGGGTATAAAGAAGAGCCAGTCAACGGGCGCGAAGATTGCCTCGATATGATGGGCCATTACGAGTCATCCGAGTAATCGGAGTGTTTAAAATTTATGATTGATCTTTTTTTTGTTGATGCGCACAAGTGTTCGCGGTTATATGAGTGGAAGAGAGTGTGCGAAATCATTTGCCTAATGGATATTTTACAGCTCACTTTGGGCAGAGTGCACATGGATCGTTTGAACATCCCTAGTTTATTTGAGGAATCTTGCAAAAAAGTACGATGAAAGTTTCATCTAATTATAATTAATCACTGTTTCTATTACGGCGGGTAAGCGCAAATTTTAATTAGGTGACGATAACATTGCTTCCGTTCGTCGGGATAGCACATCACGAAATGGTGAAAGAAGGACGCTTGAAATTTCTCCATTTGAGGAAGCACACTGATGAGAGCATACTAAACCTATACGATAATCATCCTGCTTACTGAAGGCTTTGAACAGACAATATCGAACTTTAAAAGTACTGTCTTTCTTTGAAGGCTTCCGCACCGTACACATCACGTAACTTTTTAGCAGCCAGCCCTGTTTTTTTCCGAAAATAATAAAGCAAAATATGCTCGTTTTTGGACTCCATACTAACATTGACGTGAAACTAACAATTTTCAACAAAAACACGTGCAATTTGCTTTCAAAATAAACTAAAAGTGACAGCTAACAAAAGTCAGAGGAACATAAAGCAGTGCATTTACCTCAGACATTCGCAAACACCATCAATGTCATCTATGTGTAAAACCGGCAATTATTTTTCAGGCAACCCAATACAAAAAATTGAAGAAAACAATTGAACTCAAAATATAGAAAACATAAAAATACGAAAAACAACAACTAAATTCAAAAAATAAAAAAAAACCAAAAAAAAAAATCAAAATCACAAAACCTAATTAAAATCCAGATAAAAATAAAAATTCAAAAAGTACAAATTAAATTTTAAAAATCTAAAAATATTCGAATAAAAATAACAACAATTGGAGAAATCCAAAAAGTTCAACAAAATCTGAAAAATAAAAAATCTAACATTCCAAAAATCTAACAAAATTATAAAAAACAAGAAGTACTTTTGAAAAATCAAGTAAATCCAACAAAATTAAAAAAACTAACGAAATAAACGAAAACTCGAAAAAAAAGAAAAAAAACACATTCAAAAATAAAAATTAAAAAAATCAGAAAAGATTTTGAATATCCAAAGCATTTAAATGAAAATACAGAAACAAATCAAAAAATCCAAAAAGATGAACAATATAAAAAAAAATCCAAAAATAAAAAAAAGCAATTTCAAAATAAAATCTAGAGAAGCAAACAAACTCGAAAAACACGAAAAGAAACTCTAAATACAGAAAAAACAAAAGATCAAACAAATAAAAAAGGGATTCAAAAAATAAAAAAAATTAAAAAACTCAACAAAATAAAAAAAAAAGTTGAAAAGAATTCTCAAAAACTCAAAAAATATAATTCTAATAAAACTAACAATAAATCGAAGAATAAGAAAAAAATCGAGGGGTTGTATCCGAGACACGACCGCTTAGGACGTAGGACTACGCATTCTTTTTTTTTTTAATTTGTTGGTTAAGCATTTCGCATTATTTGCGAATACGTCGAAGGTTCATAAATAACTCTTTAGTAAAAAGTTCCGGGGACGCTGAAAAGGTTTAATGGATTGCGTGGTTTTGTAGAATCATTTCGAGATGCCACGATTCTTTCTTGCCTTTGCGAGAACAATACAGTAATTGGTCATATTGCACTGAATATTTAACGAGAGACACGCGTCTAACAGATGCACACAGTTGCAGCGATAAAAATGAAACATCGCGAGGATGACCTTTATGAAAAATCGTTTCTCGACTCTCGGTCACAACTGTTAACAAAGCTACGAGCTTGTTGCATCAGAACAGAGCCGATGCCCATGAGAGCAAATACGAATGGCAACTAAAAATATCGAAGGTATGCTATTCACATGTACAGGAAATGAACAAGCTCTAAGTTTCGCTCAATGGAAACAAGCAACTACACTGCCAAACACTGATGTGTTCACCGCTCGAGGGAAACATAAAACACAAAACGAGCAGAATAAGCGACCGTCGTTGTTTCGGGCACAGAGAGATTCTAAGAATTTTTCTCAGAAGAGATGCAATACTTATACGCTAGCGACAGCTTACTTACATCGAAAATATTCTCTTTTCGCTATCCCCCTTCGTTGTTTCTATTCTTCTTCTTCTTCTTTTCCTTCATTTACTGAGACTTTAAATCCAACGATTCATTCGTCTCCGACTGTTTCTATTTCAGCGGCTACTTAAGTTGCTCGTTATTGGAAACTCTGTTCGGGAAAGCACACAAATGGACAAAACAAATGTATGGAGAAACGGGAATGCTTCCAATTTTCATCAATTCAAACCATATATAGACTATGAGATTGTAATGTATAGCATATCAAACAAATCTAAGAAAGTTCCCGATTCGATTGGTACGCAAATCGTTACAATCCGTTCGCAGCAAAAATAGTTATTAACGTAAACTTTATTTCATAAAAACGTAACCTGTTTTCTGATTTGGCATCCTTAATGTAAGACGTAGTCCTACGTCAAAAATAAAAAAAAAACAAATAAAATTCTAAAACAATCCCACAAAAAAAAAGCAAAAAAAGTTAAAGAAAAAAACTAATATTGAAAAATTATGATTAAATAAATTCAATACAATACAAACAATCCAAAAGAATTAGAAAAATCTAACTTCAAACTTCAAAACTAAAAAAAAAACATAAAAAAAACAAAAACTCAAAAATTAAAAAGAGCAATTCCACGCCAAGTCAGCCGAAAAGCAGCCGATTTTTTTCAATTTATACAGAAGGGTGGTGTCTAAGACATGACCGCATTGTTAACGTGAGACTACCAAATTATTGACGGCGAGAACAAACATTATTTTAATTTAAGAACAAGCTCTTTTATACAAATATTTGGTAGCACTGGCAAAGGGTCGAAGAATGAATGATTGCATGGAGGGACGCAAACGAATTGCAAAGCAATGAGAAGCCAATTTGAGCAAATGGACAACTTGACTCTCAACACTAACATGCACTGTTAATTGCTCGCTGTCTAGAGTTAAACTGAAATATTTAATCTATTGGAAATCCATGCAGTTTTCTATACTTCTTACATAAATTACCCAAAAATACAATTTTCCAAGGAAATCATCCACATATTATACTTCGCAGCATCTTTCACAGAATGTCAACAGAAAATCTGAGCCGATTCGGCAGAGTTCTGGTGGTGGTGGCGATAGCAATCGTTGCGGAATAAACTTTCAACTTCAGTTTTCCACCGAATAACACAGCTCTAATCAATGAAAGTTTTTTTCTTTACATCCGGCTTGAAACATGTTGTACATTGACTGCTATTTTCAATCGGGAAACGTCTAACGTCGTATCGTCTTCTTAGAACCACAGCTCATCCACATTAAGGTCACTCAATTGTGTCCAGGAAGTGCATTTAAGTGGAAATTAGCATCTAGAGCTCGACGGTTGTTCTCTAGACAAAAACTGTCTTCGACAAAGTTGTTACATATAATAAAGCGCGCATTTTGTCAAAAATAGGGTTACCAAAACTTTCGATGAAATAAAAAATGTAACTTCCTTATTTTTATAGATAGAGGTAGATATGGTTCGACAATGTTTTAGCCTCAGTTATTTTAAGCAAATTTGTTTACATCTCTTGAAATAACCGATATAGCGCTTTTTTTCTAAGTTGCGTTAGGGTCACCATAAAAAAAAACGTTTTTTTTGCTCTATCTTTTATATTGCAAATTTTACATGCAAACTGTCCTCAGAAGACTTACTTAGCTTACTAAGCTTACTAAGACAAACGTTTTGCGATGCAGAACTTGTCAATATCGTAACTTTACTCAAAGTCATTGACATTTCTTCCTAAAAAATACGCTCTCTTCATTCGCTTGTCATTCTTTTGGGGGCGAACATAAAAAAATGTTCGTTAACGGCATTTGAAAGAGCATACTTGACTCTACATAATGTAGGATTTCCAAAACTATGTTATTTTTTTGTATTTAAGTAAACTAAAATTGAAACCATGAGTTTTTGGGTGAAAAATGGATCAATAACATTAAGTAGAATTAAGATATTCACAAGTTCTGCATCGCAAAATATTTGTCTCAATAAGCTCTAAATGTAATTTTAATACGATTTTGATGTAGGATTTGAATTATAAAAGTTAGAGCAAAGAAAAACCCCTTCTTTCATGGTCACCCTAATGAAACTTAGAATAAAAAATGCTATAGCGGATATTTGAAGAGATAGAATAAAACTTTGTTCTACAAAGCTGCTTAAAAAAATTGAGGCTACAACATTGTCGAACTATATAGCCTCTATCCTTCTATCTATATAAGAAAGTTAGATTTTTTATTTCATCGAAAATTTTGGTTACCCTAATTTTTTGATAACATGAAAATGAGCACATGAAATGAGCCTATCACATGTAACAACTTTGTCGAAGACAGTTTTTGTCTAGAGGATAAAGATCTTCCATAAAGTTGTATTCATTCTAATAGCGAATTCGTTTTTAAAACTGAGTCAGTGCCAAACTGACTCTGTAATAAAAAAACGTTTTCAGTTTCACGAATGCGGTGGTTTGTTGGTGTGCGTTATATAGTCTGATTTGTTTATATTTACGACGGCAAATGTACAGTGTCGACGTCTGGTGGTGATATTAGTGCTTGGGAGGTAAATTGTTCTCCATCAGATCAGAAGGGCCAAGTGCAGTGTAAACATATAAAAGTTTGAATGAAAATTTTTACTTAATATTGTTTGATTACCTAACACATGTAGTTCTGACACTCACTTAACCATTTGTCGATGCATTTCCTGTTTGTTCCACAAATAATTACTATTATAATATAAAACCATCATTAGACACAGTTTTCGTTCAATATTCTGCGATATCGGAAAAAAACTTTTATTTAATCACATAAAATAAATATTCGATACGTTGAAGTAAATTTTCATTCATAATTTTGATTTTGAAATTTATTCCACCTGAATATCCATCATTATTTTCACCTCCCAATGAAAGCACACGTAGCTTAATGCCGTCTACTCTACTCTTCAAAATCAGAATCCGAATTGGATTACGATTCCAATAATACAAAAGCAAAAGCAGCAGGTTTTCCATTTTCATAGTCTTTATTTTTAGATTTTCCAAAACAATATTCGGAACTTGACAGTTTAGTATAGTTGTATTGGTGAACCCGAGTGCCAACCCGTGAAACATCTCAGTGCGAAACTAACAGCTTTCGGGGCGAACTAGTGCGACACTGAGTGCGAAACTGAGTGAATAAAAAAACGTTTTGACAGCAGTTAGTGCGGCACTGGGGTTGAAACTGAACAAAAACGAATTCGCTATAAGTTGCGTTAGGGTCACCATGAAAAAAACGTTGTTTTTTGCTCTAACTTTTATAAATTCTACGTCAAAATTGTATTAGAACGACATTTAGAGCTTATTAAGAACTTGCCAGAACTTGTCAATATCTTAATAATTCCTCTTCTTGAATGGCGTTAACGTTTCCTGTGAAACTTTTGCCGTCTCGACGTTAACTAGCATCATTTATTATTACTTAGTTGATATTTCTTAGGCCAAATAACACGCCTTGAATGTATTGCTCTAGAATCCGCGTGACCACAGTGCAAGTCGAAGGAAATTTCTTTGACAAAAAAATTCTGCATCGCAAAATGTTTGTCTTAATAAGCTCTAAAAGTCTACCGTTTTTTGCATTTGCATAGTTTGCATGTAAAATTTGCAATATAACAGTTAGAGCAGTTTTTTTTATGGTGACGCTAACGCAGCTTAGAAAAACGCGCTATGTCGGTTATTTAAAGAGATAAAAAAAACTTTGTTCAAAAAAGTTTTCTTAAATAACTGGGGCTATAGCATTGTAGAACTGTGTTTCTTATCTATAAAGATAAGAAAGCTAGAATTTTTATTTCATCGTAAATGTTGGTCACCCTATTTTTGACAACATCAAAACAAGCGCCCTATTTTATCTAACAACTTTGACGAAGACAGTTTTTATCTAGAGAATAACTGTAGAGCTCTAAATGCTAACTTCCACTCAAATGCACCTCCTGGACCATTGTGCACTGGTTCATATAGCGCACAATTCTGTAAAGTAAAAGTAAAAGATTCGAAGCTTTTATGATGTACATATGACACGCAAAGGTTTCTTTCTGCAGCCAAAATGCAGACGTTTACACTACATAGTTCAGCATGGGCTTGGAAGTGAATTCCAATCGAATATTCTTGTTTTTCGTTGTTTGCTGTTCCAAATCAGATAACCTGTAATGGTTCATTGTGGATTCCACACTTTCGAACAACACTTATGAATCACAAATGCAGCACTTGGTCGCAATTCGTCGGTAAAATGACTTTTTCGTTTAGACATGTAAAAATTAACTTGGAATATCGATACAAAACACAAAACAACCCGATGAAATGAAAATTCTGAATGAAAACATATGGAAGATCTCGTGGTAGATGCAGCTGTCACACTCTACACGCTTACAAAATTTTAATCACCAACAAAAAGTTACAGGAGGGTTGTGTCCGTGGGATAATCGCAGCATAAAAACAAACCATACGCATAATTCATTGCGCATTGCGTATTCATTCCGTATTCGTATTGAATGAGTAACTGGAAGAGCACAGATTGCTTGTGCCAGTTGACCAATCAAAACGCGTGATATTCGTGTAGATATTGTTTGACATTTTTTAATTGGTCGATGGTTAGTTTTATAAAATATATATTTTTCTTCGTTGTATTGAGTTATTAGGGAGTGCCTTAATCGATGGGTGCGAATACAGGTATACCTCGATTTCACGGACCCTCGATTATACGCACCCTCGATTTTACGTACTTCGATTTTACGCACACTTTTTTTCAAATTCGTTTTTATTAATTTTTTTTCATCCGAATGGTACATATTGCTCGGCTAAATACTTTAGGCCTCATTCAAAAATTACTTAACGTTGAAATGGCCGAATTTTGAGCCACCTTTTTTTTATAGATATTGGGTTGGGGAATAAGTTCGTAGCGTAGCTTTTATTTAAACAAAAAACAATCATTTTAACAATAAGTTAATCAACTATATATTCGAGGTCCATTCTTTCCGACAATTCACGACTGGTTTGGTGACCGTTCTCCTTTAAAAGTGATTTGAGACGTTTTCCATCGAATCCAGAAGGGGCGTGTCAGCGACGTCAAAGTAGACATTTTTGAACTTTGCTAACCATTTCCATGCTGTAGACTCGCCTATGGCACCTTCATACACGTCACAAACATCCCGGGCTGCTTCGGCAGCTTTTTGACCTTGATGAAATGCAAAGAAGCAGGTGTCGAAAATGTTGATTTTGTCCATTTTGTCCATTCATTTTACATACGGTTAGTAATACGTACAAAAAATATGTACCTTTTACTAATGTTTGCATTACCAAAAGTATTTGGTAGTTTTCTACCAAGGATTTTTCTGAGTGTAGGGCACCCATGTCACACACAGCAACGTCCATCGTGATAACTGTCAAACTCTCAAACTGGTGTAAATCAAGGCGCTTAGTATACAACCAGGTAGGTCAAAATGTTAAAAACACTCGGCAGTCATCTTAATCTAAACAAAAGTAATTCACAGTTCATTACTATATTGATTACATTAATTACGTTCAACGATGAAAGCATTTCGTCTATCCTATTTGCGTTGACAACACTAACTTCGTGTTGCGCCATTTGGAAAAGAAAGTTATAATGGATTTTCAAGATGAAATTAACACACTTTTAAAATAAATATTATGAATGAAAATGAACTTTTTCGCACCATTCTACAATCATCTTGAAAATATACTGATTCTTTGCAAACAAAACATAGTACGCTTGTGCACGATTTGTGAAATCTATTCAAGACAACATTCTATGATGCAATACTACTGAAATTATTGAGAGAGTGCATAATTAATTCAGGCTCTTGGGATCATTCTTTCTATTCAACATTTCAGATAAACAATCCCTTTTCCGCTTTCTGCCGTACTGTTTAAAACCACTCACCTAAACAACTTAGTGACCAAACTGGCGCACCTAGTTCCATAGATCTGCCTTGAGATCATCGAGTAGTTAGGTAGGTTTGGCAAAGACAGCTAAATTGCGCTGCAAATCCTTAACTTGCGAATCATATCCTTGCGAATACTTGCGAATACACCAGCCATTGATTTGACGTATTATATCGGAAGTAACTTCACGTAGCTACTCAAATTGGATTTGTAAAAGTTTAATGGTAAAAATGGTTTCTAAACACAATGATATAGTCTCGAAAGAAAAGAAGAACCGGAAGGGCATTCTTCTGACAGATAAAGTGAAGATTATCCATGATCTGGAGAATGGAATTGCAGTTCAAGAGATAATGAAAAAGTACCGCATTAGATCACGATCTACCATCTACACTATTCGAAAATCTAAAGTTAAGATAATGAAGAATATTTCAAACATTCATGGAAACATTGGTATGGAATTTAAGGTTTTATAAAAAAAATTCGAAAATTTATTTCGATTTATTCACAGCACACCGCAAAAACTTCAAATAAGCTAGTTACCCAAAGGTGGATGAAGCATTGTACCTTTGGTTTCTGCAACAAAGACAACGCCACATTCTGGTGAGTCAAGAAATGCTCCTAATTCAATCAGTTAAATTTTTCAACGAATTGGTAGGTGAGTCTAAATTTGGAAGTAGAGGTTACATTGACAAATTCACCAAGAGATATGAAATTCGCCTTTTCAAAATTACGGGCGAAAATTTGTCCAGCAATATGGCTGCAATTGAGGACTACATCAAGAAGTTCTCTACAGAAATGCAAATAAGAAACTTATGCCAGTCAGATTTTTAATGCCGATGAGAGCGGTCTATGTTTTAAAAGCACTCCCACAAATGCTTACGTTGATAAAAATTCAGTAGGGGCACCAGGAAAGAAAACTATCAAAGAACGTTTGACTTTTATGCCATGTTCTAACATGGACGGTACATTGAAGTTACCTCTGATGATCATCGGGAAGTATCTTAATCCTCGATCATTGAAGAATATGAAGGAGCTGCCTGTTTACTACACAACATCCAAGAACGCTTGGATGACACGTAATTTATTCAAAACTTGGTTTTTTGAGCATTTTGTGCCACAGGTCCAAATTTTTTTGACTGAATCAGGTCTTCCACTTCGAGCTGTCCTGGTGTTGGATAACTGTTCTGCACATTTTAATGCAGAGGAACTGAAAACTAGTGACGGTGCTATAAGCACTATGTTTCTACCCCCAAACACAACAGCGGCTATTCAACCTATGGATCAGAACGTAATCCAAATGATAAAATCACGCTATAGGAAGATCATGATGAGAAAGATTTTTGGTAGATCAGGTGAGTTTCATGACAATGTAAAAAGGATTAACGTAAAGGATGCGATATTTTGGATTGCGGAATCTTGGGATAAAGTTCCTCAATCATCGATAAGGAAGTCTTGGGATTTACTCTATAATATAACTGGCTGTTATTAAAAAGCGTCTAACAGAGATCAAGCAAAAAATTTTACACTCAAACGTGATAGATGAAGAGAATGCAGAGTTTGAAATTTTGAAGGATTTAGAAATCGTTGAAAAAGTACGCAATCCCACAGCAGATGATGAAATGACCGATACGATGGATTCCAGTTTACCGAAAGATAACACCATAAATATAACAGATCCTGTTGACCTTGATGATTGTTTTCAAACGGTTTCTGATGAATTGGCGTTGAATTCTGTCGACATAATGATCAGATATGCTGGAGAAAATGGCTGGTCGCTTAATTCTCAATTTTCAATGCGTGAGATGAGGTCGAATATCTTGGAGAAAATAGCAGATAGAAATTCATTTTGAGAATGTTTTTATTACAGATTCTTTACTATATTGAATTATTTAAAATTGGTCGATTTAAATGTGATGAGGCATGTTTAACGCAAATAAATACAAATTAAAAACTCCACTCTGCATAGTTTTTTTTTAATTATATATGTTCAGTTTAATTAATGAAAATGAGTGCTCCCGTGGTCGAGTGTGTAGCATCACACATTATCATGCCGGAGGATCGGGTTCGATTCCCATTCTGACCGGGGGATTTTTCGTCAAAAAAAAAAAGGTCTTCCGACCTGCACTGGTACACGCGTATTCTAGAGTTTGCCCCTCAGAATACATTCCAGACGTTTTATTTGGCATACGAAATTTCAAATAAGTATTAATAAAAATGACGTTGTATACTACGTTGTGACAGCATATCTTCCACTGGGAACGTTAGCGCCATTCATGATAAAGAATGTCTGTATAAAGTCTGAAATATCCTTTATTTATAACGGTCCCGAATGGTAGACCAATACCAACAATTTTTGATGAAGTCCAACTGTCTGAACTGTTTTCCCCACTACCCATGGATCAGGCTATGTTAATTTACTTATTCTTAATTACTAAAATTATTTTTTTTTCAAAAAAGATCATGCTTCGATTTTACGCACAATTCGATTTTACGCACATTTCAGAAACGAGAATGTATGTAAAATCGAGGTATACCTGTATATCGTAACTCCATCAGCAAATGACTGAGCAATAAACACTTGAAATTGGACAATTTTTACTATGTGGTAGATTTTTCGTTTTTCAATTTGTACCCCAATGTGTTCCGGAAAGACGTAATCCTACGTCAAAAGGTTTTTGCTCAAAAATAAAATACAAAAAAAATAAACGAATTATGATCAACAAAAATTAAACTTCTTATGAAAATAAAGACAGAGTATGAAAAATAAGTCAGACCGCCCCAAAAGCATCTTAAATCAGGATAGATGGTATCCCTAAATGCATAGCCAGATAATTCAGTAGAATACATAACAGAGAGTGTGGAACAAATGTGAGTAAGTTGAAACTCAACAACAAGAAACTCTCATTTAGGGAGACACTAATATACATCTTGGCAATATTATTGAAAATGAATGGCCAATCTATTACTGCAGTTGTAACGAAATTGCAAAAAGAGTTTTCCCTCCTGTTGGGTAGCTGGTTCGATGCCAATACGCAGGACCCTATCCTGCGTTTCGTCGACCTGGGACTGTCGCGGTTTTCCTTCCTGGGTTTATAATTTGGGGGGTGAGTAACCACCAAATAAACACAGCACCAACTTGAATATGCACTACAGTCTGTTTATTTATTATTGTTTATTCACAACTCATATATTTACAATTCAT
Organism: Toxorhynchites rutilus septentrionalis; assembly: GCF_029784135.1. Classification (NCBI taxonomy): domain Eukaryota; kingdom Metazoa; phylum Arthropoda; class Insecta; order Diptera; family Culicidae; genus Toxorhynchites; species Toxorhynchites rutilus. The sequence continues at coordinate 165,071,269 of NC_073744.1, forward strand.
TCACATTTATATTATTTACAGGTAATTTTAATATGACATAAATAGTTTGACCGTTCCAAATGGCCGTTTCTTCCAACTCTCTTTTTTATAAACCTTCTATTTTTCATCTTCTTTTTTGTTTCTTATGATTTCTTGTTTGTCTTCCTTTCTCCTTTCTCCTATCTCTTTCTCTCTTTGTTTTGTATCATGGTTTTTTTTGTGTTGGTAAATTTCAGGTTTCCAAAGCCAACGAAGGTCACCCATGCAGCAAATCATAAAAGTGGGGGTTTACCGAATGTAAAATATTCTCGGATTGTTCAGTAACCAACATTCTCGCCCGCGCTGAAATTACTTAATTTCTGAAATGATAAATAAACCTCTCGCATACTGGATTGGCAGCTCTCCTAAATTTTCCTTGATGATATTTCTAAACCTTTTATCCCTTTTGTATTCCATTTCTCAATTATCGCATTTCCTTCCTAATTTCCCGATTATTGCATTTATCAAATCTTCAAATTGCCCAATCCTGGTTATTTCGTTTTTACCCTTTTATTTGTTTTGCCAACGCCGATAATCGATGCTTCTGCTGGAACCCTTTGGAGTCTCATAAGGTGACAAAACTGTTCTGACATGAAGTTGTCCTCAGATCCCGAATCTAGCAATGCTCTTGCAGGATAAGTGATCCCTTTATCATCTTCCACAAGAATGACAGCCGTTGCTAGTATAACCGATGATTCCTTGGTTGATATTGTGTTTGATGAAACTATTGCAGAAATGTTCGAATGTTCACCATTTGATTCCATTCCAGCTCCCCTAATTTCTGGTGAAATATTCCCTTGGTTTGATGACCTCTTCACTGCACAATATTGAGGTTTGAAGCATATCAATGTATGGTGTTTCTCCATGCAATTCCGGCATGCATATCGCGAGCTACAGTCGGTTGCTTGGTGTCCCCTCCGGAAGCAATTCCGACATAGCGAAAGGGTACGGATCAAATTATCACGAGCGGATATTGTCATCTGTTGGAACTTCGGACATTGGTAAAGGAGATGGAAACCTGGACAAACTACACATTGTTCCCTGGACGATATCAATGCGTTATGGCTAGTTTTGGCTAAAGGTATTTTCCCCTTGAATTGTTGTGAATAATCCTGATTCGCCTCGACGGATTCTTCGGGAAGTGAACTAAGCACCCTTATTCTCCTCTGTAGGAATTCCGTTAAATCTTCGATCGTATTATGCTCCTTTGGAGTAGAATGCTCCTCCCAGCTTCTGCGTGTAGTTGGATCCATTCTCGAACACAACACATCCAGTAGCAATAAATCCTTGTAATCGGCTGGTTGTACTAGTTGATCCAAAGTTTTAACGATACGCTCAAAAGCTTCTAAAAGTGACTGCAGTTCGGCTACCGACTCTCTTGTAACGCTTGGTAAATTAAAAAGTGCCTGCACCTGCCTACGCTTGAGCATCTTGCTATCATTATAGCGTTTCATTAACGCATCCCACGCTATCTGGTAATTCGCTTTGGTGATTGCGAGCGAGTCTATCAAAGACCTAGCTTCTCCTACTAAGAACCCCTTTAAATAGTGGAGTTTTTCTACATCTGGTAAGTCTGTTTTGCAATGAATCAATGTCAAATACAGATCCCTAAAGCTCAACCACTCATCAATGTTGCCATCGAAGGTCTGCAACTTGATTTGTGGGAGTCTAACGTGCTCATGGATTGGTTGTTGGTTGGTAATTGAAAGGTTCAACTTCTCCTCTGGCTCCTTGACCTTCTCAAGTAGCAAAGATTTCGCCCTGTAATAACGATCGCCAAATTCCGATCGTTTCCTGGAGTAGGTTTCGTCATCGTCATTGAAATCTTCGTGCATCTCGATCTCCATTGTTGTGTCGTTGATCTGATCCCATAATTCGTCCAATTTCTCTATACGAACTGTCGCTGGAGTGTCATCATCCATCGAGTCGACAAAACGGCAAATATCGTCGAACATTCCCAAAAGAGCCTTCAACCTCGTTTGAAGCGCCTTGAGTGAAGTATTCCGCGTGATTGGTGCCATAATTCCCAAAGTTGTTTCGTAGGATACGAAATACAAATTATGTAGTACTCAAAAACACCAGCCACGGCTGGGCATATACTGTGAACTGACCTACGGAATAATTGTTGGTTCTAGTATCCAAAAGCAGCGTGCCGGCTGATCATCGGAATCACATCTGCTGCTCCTCATTAGTAAAACGTGTAATTTTCAAATTCGAGTACCCCTCGGTTACACGTTCCACAAAATTCAATCGAATGCCAAACCAATACCAGTGTGCAAGATGGAAAGCGTGGGTGTAGTAAACAATAACAAACTCCAGCTTCGGCTGGACATATACAGTTCATAAACTGACCTTAACAAGAATAAGGGATTCGATGTGCGGTGATTTCTACGGTAAGCGGTGCGATTACCCGGTGTTACGATGTGATTTCGTACTTTGGTCCTCAGTGATGACAAAATAGTGCGATGACATCCGTTGGCCATATGATTTTGCCTTCGGCTGTGTTTGTGTTGTTTCTCCGATGGTGATATATAAACAAACAGTTGGTGTAGATTTTGCCAAAATGTCTCAGCAGCGGCTGGACATATCTCGTGTATATATTTACCTGGACAAACCAGGAATTGAAGCCGACGAAATGTTCTGTGATGCCACAGTGTACCGTATGTGTTGTGCCAACCCGTATTTTGACATTGATTCCCAGCGAAATGATTGATCGCGATTGCCCTGGATGGTGTGCGTGCGTGGATCCCGTATTGTTTCTGGAGAAACAGGAGTTGCACCCGGTGTTATGATGAATCAATGTATCGGTTGTGATCAAGTATGCTCGATGGATTGGATATGCCCTTGTTTTCGTTGATCACGTGATGTTGTTCGATGACCCCAAATGTTGTTTGTTTATATCTCATATCTTTGTTTGCATATCATTTCCTCTGGTAATTTATAAGGTAATTGATGATATAGTGATCAAACTAGTAAACAAACCGAGCCGTATTCGGTTGTGTGATGTGAGTTATTCAGCGGTTGTGTGGATGATTTTAATGAAGAATCGCTTTTGGTTGTGTGTGTTGATTCCGTTGTTTCTCGAGTTGTGAAATGTAAATAAACGCGTGGTGTAGATAACAATAATTATCCCAGCATCGGCTGGACATAAACTATTTGTTTATTTACCTGGACAACCAGGATTTTGAACCTGGTGTTGAAGTTGAAGTGTAGAATCGATTGTTTTTGATATGTTCCTTTCCTGTTGCCTTCGGTCGGATTTACTGTAGTGCGAGTCAGTATGATGTGGATTGGATATTATTGATGCCAGTTATTGGCTGGTGGTGCAGTGGAATTCAGCTGAGTTGGTTGTGATGGCGGATCTTCGGTTGTGTCGTAGAATAAACAATGGCGAATCCCCAATTCGCTGTTGTATTGGCCCAAGTGATGGCGGATTTTCCTTTTCGTTTGATATAATTTGGCTGCTGAATCCTTTCCGTTTATCCGGTTCGAAGGACCAATGTTGGGTAGCTGGTTCGATGCCAATACGCAGGACCCTATCCTGCGTTTCGTCGACCTGGGACTGTCGCGGTTTTCCTTCCTGGGTTTATAATTTGGGGGGTGAGTAACCACCAAATAAACACAGCACCAACTTGAATATGCACTACAGTCTGTTTATTTATAATTCACAACTCATATATTTACAATTCATTCACATTTATATTATTTACTGGTAATTTTAATATGACATAAATAATTTGACCGTTCCAAATGGCCGTTTCTTCCAACTCTCTTTTTTATAAACCTTCTATTTTTCATCTTCTTTTTTGTTTCTTATGATTTCTTGTTTGTCTCCCTTTCTCCTATCTCTTTCTCTCTTTGTTTTGTATCATGGTTTTTTTTTTTGTGTTGGTAAATTTCAGGTTTCTAAAGCCAACGAAGGTCACCCATGCAGCAAATCATAAAAGTGGGGGTTTACCGAATGTAAAATATTCTCGGATTGTTCAGTAACCAACACCTCCAGTGATCCGAATCAGAATAATTCAAACACCAACTTCCGCCCGCCACAAGCCGACAACATCTCATGACAAATGGGCTCCAGAAGTACACCAATGTGTACATAATGTTTCCATACCGATTCCTCCCTCTCGATTCGGTTACATTGTACCCATTTTAATTAAGGTCACCATTGTGTTCCATTTGTCAAAAAGCTCCGTCGGATGCGGGATACCGGGAGGGAGCGATGGGGAAGGATTTGACCGCAAGCGCAAGGAAACGAAAACAATAGTAAATTAATTAACGTTAGTCGTTCCATTTCAATATTACATTTGCTGTTTGTAGTAGCAGCCCGAGCGTCACCCGCGAAGTATGCAATGCAAATTACGCACACATACACTCACACACAGGCACACATTCCACCACAAAAAAGCCCGCACCCTGCGAGATGCAAAAGTCAGAAACACAATCAAACCGCACCAAACCTCCCTTCCAGCCTTCCTCGACCCACCGTGAGTGAGTGCATTTCAATACTCTGTGGGAGCCTATTTTACTACGTGCAGCGCCTACTTTTTGTGTGCAGCGCCGCCAACTGCTCCTCTCTCTCTCTCACGCTCACTCATTCACTGTGTGTGCGCGCGTAAATCGTGGTGAAAAGTGAAAGACCTCGAGTTGCAACTTGCGGAGGGTAAAGTTTCAATGAACCTGGCCATGGATGGGGGGGGGGGGGGGGATGTCACTCACTCTCACTCGGAGCGCGCCTGGAAGGTATGCATGGTGGCATCCTCGTGGCTGGGATGCAACGAGTGGTGCGTGCGTTCCATTGCCGCCAGAGCGTGTGTTATCAGCCCTTGACTCTTTCTCTCTCACTGAGAGAACTCACCGAACTGCTTATCAGTCATGTATGGCGCTGAGAGGGCGCTCACTCTCGGTGGTGAATGGACCTCGAAAAGGATTTGTTTTTGTGGATACAAAGTTACGCGCCTTCTGTGAACCGTCACCAGTTTTGGACGGTGCTTCGGGCGCGATGGTTGTATGAATTCGGGGGCTCCCTAGTGTCAAATTCGGTTCATTATTTGCTACTGCTACTACTTGCTGAAGTTGAAGGATAGTTTAACAAGAGTTGGGGCACTTGTGGAGGGGCGCGAAAGGTTCGCTTTCACCTGCGATAGAATACTTTGAAACTTAGCGGAAGTTAGCAACGGAAGCGATCGGAAGTGGGTAATTTCGGAGTGTGTGATAAGGCGTGGAAATAGAAAACAAAACCTTGGCACCTGGTTCCGTAACCATCTGGACGACGTGAGGAAGCGTTGGTACGCGATGGGTGCGCGTTGGGTGGGAGAGGTGGCTCCGGTGGAGGTTCCCAACATGTCCTTTAAAATTGGCGTAAAACACGACAAGCGATTAAGTTAGGCCGAATTCATTATTCCTCATCGGCTGTGTTTTGAAACCCTTTCCCGTTGCCGTCGTCGTCTGGCTGCAACTGGTGTGTGTTGCGAGAGTGTTACGGGGAAAAAAGGCAAGTGAATGATTGTTTCCTTGAAGATAGTTTACACGACACGACAGGACGAGCTGGCTGGACGAAAATGTGAAGGTCTCTCTGGCGTTGGTGGGTGCACCGTAACTGGTTGGTCCTGCAGTGGCCCCGTGCAAGCGGATGGAAAACAGTGAGTGGGTACTTGAAGCCAAGATTAGACTAATGATCTTTTATCGTGTTGGAAAAAGGTTTAATGAAAATTTATCGTTCGTTCGCGGTGGGGAAAAGATAGCGGGCAATAAGAAATTGTGAAGTGGTTAACAGGCAAAACTTGTTAATGGCTTGGTGAACTTTGGCAGCGCCAAGGGAGAAGATAGATAGCGAAACCTCGAAGTGATAATGATCGGAGGGTTTCCGGCTTCCGGGGGGCAACTAGCCTTCGTAAAGTGAACCCCATTTTGTGGGGTTTCCCCCAGGGGGAAAGCTAGAGAGTGTGAGGCAATTGAAGACCTAAAAGAAGTGTAAGGATATAGTTACCATTTTTTTTGAGTGTGTTTGGGAATGTCCAGTGGATGAAGCTTTCGTCCCTCGTTTGAGCTGTCGTCGGCGGTTAGTATTACTGTCGCACAGAGTGAGCAGGATATCCCACATCGGATGTATTAGGTATGTAAATTGTAACTCATTCGTGATGGTCGGTCTCGATGGGGAATTTGGGTTGAATCGTGAAATTGCATGTTTAGAATGTGTTACCATTCGTTTTGCGTGATGAAGGTGGATGATACTTAGTCCTCAATTGTTGGGATAATGAAATTAACAATTATTCTTTTGTTGCCTTCTGATCCTAGAAAGGTCTTTCACTATAAACGCTGATTTCACAGAGTTGCCTTATGAGAATTACGGGGAAATTACGTTGGGAAATTAAGCGTAACTAATGGATTGAGTTGAATAACTTCCTATAATTGTTTTTCCGCCCTTATTATAGAATTATTACGCTACTGTTATGTAATTCTACCTTCTTCTCATCATCAAATTACATCAAAAATCTAAGAATATAATTTCTGAATGATCGTTCGATGGTAAAAAAGCGATGCTTGTGTGGAACTGTCCAATAAAAAAAAAAACAACAACGAAGCTCAGATATACTTTTTTTCATTATCTTGTTCTCGTTCACAGAAAACATATTCTGATATAATTATTAACAAATCGCGAATCCAATATCATGTCTTGGAGCGAAGTTTTTTTTCGTAAATTTATCAGAGTAAATAAGCCCAAAGTTACCAAGGTCATTGGGACAAGATGTTTTTAAGCAAAGTGAGTAATATTGGTCTGATCCATATGTGTGAAAGTTTACCCTTAACGGAATCGTTCGAAGTCATAGCACCAGGTGGAATTATCCTGTTTCAACAAATTGCACGATTTTCGTACCTGATAGTGTGGGATTTTCGATGTAGGCATTCAGGATTAAATCTAGTACAACTTTTCTATAATAAAACGGAATAGAAACATATTTCACCTAAGTAAACGATTACTGAGTGTAACTTTTAACTGAAGTAAACCAATTAACCCTTTATAAGGGCGTGGCAACTATATTAACACCCACAAAAAAATATTTTTTTCGCTGCACTTGGAATATTATTTCAATATTTTACTCTACCAAAAACTTCTAAAGGTATCTGGCAACAAACCATTTTTTTGGGCTGCTAAAATGTACGATTTCAATTTGGGAGTCATCAAATCTTGGTGAAGATTTCAGGGCGCCGGTAGAAAATTCGTTGAAAATCCAACAAGTTGCAAAGTTTTTCACTGTTAACATACTATTTTGGATCAGCTGTGTAAGATCATGAAGATTTCAATAAAATATACAGCATTTATTCAAAATTAATGAAAAATTCAAAAATTTTTTTCTTTGAATCCCTATACAGCAATTCCAAATGAAATCATCATAAAAATGCAGATTTAAAAAACCTGTATTTTTGATTCCAATGAAAGTGTGTATTCCGTTTGGGTTGGAGGAAATATGAGTTCTTCACAGCAATTGGGAATTTTTTGACTCAAGTGTAACTTTTGAAAAGGGCGTATCGATTTTAGTAAGAGAAATCTTTGATAATTTATATCTCAAAAACTATGAGTCGTACCGAAATAGTGCCTTAGAAAGAGTTATAGAGTTTTGATGGTTGAAAGGTTGAATATTTTTCAATACAAAATAGAAGTCATGCAGAAAATTAACAAAATGGGCCCAAGATGGTAAAACTATTTTTGACGAACTTTATGGAACATCGAATTTTTAGGAATTCTCGAAACTTCGAATTTTTGTATGTTAACAATTATTTTTAGCCTCAAATTATGAATCCTGATGTGATTTGAAACTTTCTAAATGTAGCCATTCTCGAGATATAAAAAAAAATATTTGTAATTTATTGTCTTTTTAATAGTAAATAGGCCATTTAAATATGTTTGTCGTGTTATACCATCATGTTTATAAGATTTTATGAAATCGCTTATAACTTCCAACAACTTTTCCAAATACATCGTTATGGTAAAGACATATGTTTAGGAGTTACGTTACGAAACATTCGAAGACATGTGGGTTAATACAAAACGTTGCGAAACTAAAAAATCTTTTTTTGTCTTAATACAAACTTCAATCAATCAAAAAAATTGTTGTAAATTATAAGAAAATTCATAAAATTTCATGAACATGACGGTATAACACGACAAACATATTGAAAGAGATTATTTACTATAAAAAAGATTATAAATTGGAAATATTTTTTTAAATATCTCGAGAATGGTTGCATTCAGAAGGAGATTGATAATAACCTTTTTTGTTTTAAATCACATCAGAATGTATAATTTGTGGCTAAGAATGATTGCTAACATACAAAAATTCGAAGTTTCTAAAATTCCTAATAATTCGATGTTCCACAAAGTTCGTCAAAAATAGTTTTACCATCTTGGGCACATTTTTTAAATTTTTAAATTTTCTGCATGACTTCTATTTTATATGAAAAAATTATAAAAAAAATATAAAAAATACATATTTTTTATATCGCAAATTAAAAATTTATGTTGTAAATAAAAAAAAGAGTACTATTTTTTCTTCTCAGTGTATATTTTTTTCAAATTAAGCTAACAATACTCTACAAGTCTTTCTAACACACTATTTCGATACGACTCATATTTTTTTAAATATAAATTATCAAAGATTTCTCTTACTCAAATCGATACGCCCTTTTCAAAAGTTACGCTTGAGTCAAAAAATGAACCATGATGATGTATTTGGAAAAGTTGTTGGAAATTATAAGCAAATTCATAAAATTTCATGGTATGGTATAACATGGTATAACACGACAAAGATATTAAAAGTGAATATTTACTATAAAGAAGACAATAAATTAGAAATATGTTTTTAAATATTTCGAGAATGGCTACATTTAGAAGGAGATTGATAATAAACTTTTTTGTTTTAAATCACATCAGAATGTATAATTTGTGGCTAAGAATGATTGCTAACATACAAAAATTCGAAGTTTCGAAAATTCCTAAAAATTCGATGTTCCACAAAGTTCGTCAAAAATAGTTTTACCATCTTGGGCCCATTTTTTAAATTTTCTGCATGACTTCTATTTTGTATGAACAAATTTAAAAAAAATTTTAAAAATATGTATTTTGGATATCGCAAATTGAATTTTTATTTTGTTTATAAAAAAAAGAGTACTAATTTTTTTTCTCAGTGTTCTTTTTTTTCTTATTCAACCATCAATACTCTATAACTCTTTCTATGGAACTATTTCGTTACGACTCATAGTTTTTGAGATATAAATTATCAAAGATTTCTCTTACTAAATTCGATACGCCCTTTTCAAAAGTTACGCTTGAGTCAAAAAATTCCCAATTGCTGTGAAAAACTTATATTTCCTCCAAACGGAATACAGGTAATCTTCGATATAACGTACATTTCACTTTCAAAGTTGTACGTTGTATCGAATTGTACGTTATATCGAAGCATAATAAAGTACTCACAAACGTAGTCTATAATACATTATTGTGTTGCTGTTTTAGTAAAGTTAATGAATAACTTCAATCAGAAGACGAAGCCAGCCTTTCTCATGATGTTTCCCTTCGTACTGTTGATTAAAGCTTGATTCATTTAGAATCCGAAATCACAAAACCAGCTGTATTTCGGGATTGATCGAAGGTACAAAGCTTGTTTTAACATCACAATACAGGTTATTCATTGTTCTATCAGAAAAAAAAATATTGAAAATAAATTTCCTTTACACTTTGGAAATGTGTACGTTATATCGAGGTAAAATGTACGTTATATCGAGTGACGTTATATCGAGGGTACGTTATATCGAAGTTTCCCTGTACATACTTTCATTGGAATCAAAAATACAAGTTTTTAAAATCTGCATTTTTAGGACGATTTCATTTGGAATTGCTGTATTATATTATTTGATCTGCTTAACAACAAAGAGGACCTTTGCATTATAATCTTGTAAATTGAGCGAATGAACGTTAATTATCTAAAAACAGGAAGTGGGTTATATCTATGGCATAGCCGCAAGGGTGACGTAGGACTATCGTTGATTTAGAGATCATTTGTATGAAGTTGAATCTGAATTCATTCTGAATGAATGAATATTTGGAGAACTTCGAAAACGAGAGCGTTACGTTGGAGGCACAAGGTTTTATGCATCCAATATTGGATACGGAAATATCCTACTGATGGGGAAGAATAATCTTCAGAAGCTATCCTGTTGATTGCGATTGATTGAAAAATCACAAAACCTAATGTATTTGGTCACAGTGTTACATGGATAGAAAACATTAAAATAAACTCATTCATATGAATGTAATTTTAAATTCCCAGAGGAACTGGCAGATTATTTTCAGTAACGATTAGATATTTCCACATTTTCCTCGATACTGGAAGCCCACCAGTGGTTAATGCTAACTCGATAACCATCTGTTAATAGCACTTGATTGAAACATATTTGGTCACAGTGTTACATGGATAGAAAACATTCAAATAAACTCTTTCACATGAATTTATTTTTAAATTCCTAGAGGAACTGGCAGATTATTTTCCGGATCTTTCTCGATCCAAACGGAAAGAATTCCGTGCGTATATGTGTGTGTGTGTGTGTGTAGCGGCTGCTTCGAGATCTTCCCGGGGAACCGTTTGTAGCATCACTCTCCTCCTGATGGATTCCCTTCTGGCCTAAGGTGCACAAACAGGCTCTTGGTGACACCGTTCATCCGCGCTTTCATGATAAATGAAGAGCTTCACCACAACAGCGACAACATGCTCCAATCGCTGTTCAATTAGAACTGAGTGGATTTCCGAGTGGCGCTCGCTTATATACCGATCGGTGATTTCAATAGCCTATTTTGAAAGCAAATTTAAGACTATTGAAACAAGTTTTTGGATCAGAAAGTAACAAGTATAGAACGCGTAGACATTTTATCTTTCGAATGAAGTGTTTATCATACCATTTCGTTCAGTTGTTTAGGAGCTATTAACACTCAAAATCTCGGTCTCCGGCGTAACGCTTTCGTTTTCGAAACTTTGATTTTACACCCCGGTATAGAAATGAAAGACGTAGTCCTACGTCAAAAAGTAATTATTTCAAAGTAACAAGTAACATCTGGTTCTATAGTTATAAGTATAAGTGTAAGTGTAATGCTATCTGGCAGCAGTTTAGCTGAAAATAGCTTAAACTAGAATAAATTCTTAAATTCTTTTTGACATAGGACTATGTCTTTAATTTCTATGTAAGGGGGTAACTCTATGAAAAATTTAAAGATTCATTAAGAGTTTTTCAACGCATATTACTCACAATCGCTATTGCGACATATGTTGTGTTGTATACCATTAGAAAGGAAATTTATCCAGCATTTTTTTTACTTGAAACACAAACAAAAAATATAGTAAAAAAGTTAAACAATTTGACGATTAAAATAGGTATGTTTTTTCCGATTGCACTAACCACTCGCTTTCCTCCCTGATGCAACGTGAAATATGTTTGCCTACATTCGGGCCTTGGTTCACAATGTTAATCGATGTGTATCCGCGTTGACGGCATTGAGCTTCGTATTACAAGTTGGGGGAGTTTGCATGACATGGATTTGCAGAAGGAATGAAAACACTTTTAAAATGAATATTATGAATGAAAATGGTTTTTTTCCAAATCAAATTAGTACTCTTTGTAAATGAAAATCACTTTTAACTGCATGTGGTGAAAAATGTCATACAAAAATTGTGTTTAAAGATTATTTTATATTATAATGGTAAGTTTTGGTGAGAATATCAGAAGACTTATAAAAAACTAGCTGACCCGGCTAACTTCGCCCCGCCCAAAACAATTTTTTTTAAATACAGGTCGGACTCGATTATCCGGGATTCGATTATCCGGAATTTTAGACTCGATTATCCGGAGTATTTTATTTTTGATTTTCGGAAATTTTGAATAATTTGTATAATAATTCCATATTGAATAGCTAATATGGGTATCAAATGAAAGGGCTTGACTAGTAGAACACAGTTATTCGTGAAAACTTCAAATCCAAAATGGCCACCACCACAAGATGGCGCCATTTATATTTTTTTCACAACCCCATCAATATGGGTATCAAATGAAAGGACTTGACTAGTAGAATACAGTTATTTGTGAAAAATGCGAATCCATGACGGCGGTCACTACAAAATGGCGGATTACATATTTTCTCAGAACCCCATCAATATAGGTAAAATTGAAAGGGCTTGACTAGTAAAACAAAGTTATTTATGAAAAATGTAAACCCAAAATGGCCGCCACCACAAGATAGCGCCATATTTTTTTTTTCAAAACCTCATCAATATGGGTATCAAAAAAAAAAGTTCTCGACTAGTAGAACATAGCAGATGATGAAAAATCGAATTCCAAGATGGCCGCAGTCCCCAAACAACTAATTACTTTTTAAATGGTTTCATTCAGCTTGACCTGTTTCTATGTATGTTTGAATGTTTGTAGGGTTGTCCCACATTAATAGAAAATTGAACCCGTTCCTGTTGAATGGTTGATCTGAAATTTAGAACATACCTTTAATTTTACTGTCATTATAAATTTGCCTATTCCATGATCTTGAAAAATCTGCCATTCTGTAGCGGCCGCTATCTTGGATTTTCAAGATCATGGAATAAGCAGTTTTATAATGACACCAGAGATAAAGTTGTGTTCCAAATTTCAGATCAAACGGTCAACAGGAAGGGGGCTAAATTTCTATTAATGTAGTACAGCGCTACAGATAAAGCTACAAAGTTACAAAGTTACAAAGTTACAAAGTCACAAACATACAAACGAATCAATCTAAATAAAAGCGTTTAATAAATAAGTGCAAATCATTATTATATTACGTTTACCGAGAGAAAATTCGTTTTTTATTATGACTCGATTATCCGGAGGATTCGATTATCCGGAGTGAAAAAAATCAATACTCCGGATAATCGAGTCCGACCTGTACCTCCAAACATTCACGTTTTCTTACTTACGATCATGGGTCCAATCGCAGAACTGTTCATTGATTCATCTTCTAATTGACTCTTTACAATTTACTTTTAATATAAATTTCCTAGCACTTCTACCAAAACTCGTTATTATAATATCAGACTATTTTCAGACACAATTCTCGTTCAAGATTTTTCAATCACTTGCAAATAACATGTTTCTCCGTTACATCTAATAAATGTTTGATACAGAGAATATGATAGAATGAAGATAGCCCTAAATCGGATAATTCTTTCTTCGAGTTTTGCTCTTATCAACACATTCGGCGATCCATTTTTATTTATATAGATAGAAGAAGATATAGGAGTGCGTTTCATCACATTAAAATCCATTTCCACTTTCGAAAAAAAATAAATTTCGTTGGCGCAAACTTCAAATGGACTAACAATCCATATAATCATACCATCATAGAAACATTTCTCGTACCCAAAAACCCTCTCATCCCAAATTTGGTATTCTCTTGATTAGTTTTCGAGCCATGCAGAAATTTGTTGTTCATTTGTATGGCAACTCCTCCTTAGATAGGGGGGTGGAGTGTCTAACCACCATAGAAACATTTATTGCACCCTTAAACCTTCACATGCTTAATTTGGTTCAATTTGCTTGATTAACTCTCGAGTAATGCAGAAATTTGTGTTTCATTTGTATGGCAGTCCATACAAATTTTCAATTCCAAGGGGGACTGGCTGATAATTTTGCAGCAATGACATCTTTCCGGATTCTCCTCGATTCTTCTCGAAATCCACCAGTGGTTAATGCTAACTCGATAGCCACGTGTTGACTGCACTTGATTGAAAAATCACAAAACCAATTGTATTTGGTCGCAGTATTATATGGGTAGAAAACATTAAAATAAACTCTTCCGCTCGAATGTAATTTTCAAGTCCAAGGGGGATTATTTTGCAGTAACGATGACATCTTTCCGGATTCTTCTCGAAGTCCACTACCAGTGGTTAATGCTAACTTGATAACCACCTGTTAATTGCACTTGATTGAAAAATCACAAAACCAATTGTATTTGGTCGCAGTATTAAATGGATGGAAAACATTACAATAAACTATTTCGCTTGAATGTAATTTTCAAGTCCAAGGGGGATTATTTTGCAGTACCGATGACATCTTTCCGGATTCTTCTCGAAGTCCACCACCAGTGGTTAATGCTAACTCGATAACCACCTGTTAATAGCACTTGATTGAAAAATATTTGGTCGCAAAGTTACATGGATAGAAAACATTAAAATAAACTCTTTCACATGAATGTATTTTCAATTCCCAGGGAAACTGGCAGATTATTTTTCAGCAGCGATTAGATCTTTCCGGAATTTTCTCGATGCTGAATGGCAGCCAAACGAAAAAAATTCCGCGCGTGTATGTGTGTGTGGCAGCTGCTTCGATGTCTTCCCGGGGAACAGTTTTTCGATGCTGATAATTTCTTGGCCACCTGCTCTTCTTCTTCTTCTTCTTCTTCTGGCTCGGCTTTTCTGCCCTCCCTCACGGTTCCAAACAAAATATCAACAAAATTTCATATTTATTGCATCCAAACGAAAAAAAATCCGCGCGTGTATGTGTGTGTGTGGCGGCTGCTTCGATGTCTTCCCGGTGAACCGTTTGTGGCATCACTCTCCTCCTGATGGATTCCCTTCTGGCCTAAGGTGCACAAACAGGCTCTTTGTGACACCGTTCATCCGCGCTTTCATGATAAACGAAGAGCTTCACCACAACAGCGACAACATGCTCCAATCGCTGTTCAATTATAACTGAGTGGATTTCCGAGCAGCGCTCGCTTAAATACCGATTGGTGATTTCAATAGCCTGTTTCGAAAGCAATTTTAAGACTATTGAAACAAGGTTTTGGATCAAAAAGTAACAAGTATATAACGCGTAGACATTTTATCTTTCGAATGAAGTGTTTATCATACTATTTCGTTCAGTTGTTTAGGAGCTATTAACGCTCAAAATCTCGATCTCCGGCGTAACGCTTTCGTTTTCGAAACTTTGATTTTACACCCGGTATAGAAATGAAAGACGTAGTACTACGTCAAAAAAACATCAAACTTATCATGGATGCACCTTGAGTTATTCAACCAACATAATGTTCTCATTCAATTCGCCAATTAGGCGCGTTCAAAGGTGCGTTTATGGCAAATCTGATCTCTAACAATGGTGGCCACCTTGCCGCCGCTATGAGTCAAGTAAAAGTGTCTCAATAATTCTATGAAATGCTTTAAAAACATACCGTTCTCTATACAAACACACTTAACAGGCCTGTGTGTTTAATATTGTAACATCGGTTTCACAGAACATGTCCATATTCACCACTAAAACACAAAATTTCTTGCAAGCAGAATAACAAATCGGTGCTTGTCGCCATCTGGAAAGTTTATTTCTATTGTTTTTCATGACGTTTCACCTATACACACGCAAAAATGGCTATACATGATTGAGTGTAATGCAATACACGAAACTAATGTGTTATAATTGTCCAATAGTTGATTGTTTCAATAATCTAGAGAGTGGCCATCGTACCCCGGGTGGCCTTCTTCCCCCCTCCTCCCCTACAATAAAATTGCTGTCTATGGTATTCCGGCTCTGGTGGCGTTAATACGTAAGCACCGAATATTTCAGAATGTCCAAAACAAATCTGTATATTTACGACTTCAGGAACTGTCATGGCCTACTTCTCACGCATCACACAACAATCTTCAAAAACTTTCTTTTTCGTCCCAAAACACAAATTGAATAACCATAACCAAGTCCTTGAAACTAGGTCAGTTTTACCCCCGATTCACATACTATCTTCAACAACTTGAAAAGGATCTTCGCAGAACGACGGGGCTTGATGCTCACCCCTTTCTACAAAACATAACAAATGTTCCCTTTTTATCACCATTAGCGGATTAATTCGAAATTTTCCCACGACGAGAATGTATCCGATTTCAACAGGGAAATGAACATATTTCTTTCGAACAACTTTTCTCAACGATCATTCATCGTCCACTTTGATGGAAGATGGCTCTCTTCACAGCCCTTTCCTGCTTCTCACTCAAAACGGGATCATCAATCATTGAACCAAATCCCACCATCGCCGCATCAGGAACCAAACTCCGGGAATCGGGCCGGTAGAAAGTAAAAGTTGGATGTCGTCGCAACCATAAACCGAACACTACGTGGAATGATTTACCGGTGAACATAAAAGCTCGCGCCTCGCGACTTCCCGGTGACTCGCAAATTCAAAATCACCATCAAGCAACAGCAGCATGTGATGGTTTTGACAAATTGTGAACCGAAGAGGAAGCAGGAGTGAAAAACGTCGTTCATTATCAAGAGCTTCCTTGGCTGGCCGCCGGTTCTGTTTGTTCCGATGTACGGAAATTCGGAAAAATTAATTTCCAGCCGGTGTGGTCTCTCGGGAAAAATAATCTGTTGGCTTTTGTTCCAACGATGTAAAGCGCGCGTTCGCTTCCGAGTTCGGTTTACTTTGAGCGTTGTTATGTTGAAGAGTAATGAAGCAAGAACAATTATTTGCCCAACATTAGCTCACGCAGTGTAAGGAGGAGAATACCGGCTATTGGTTCGAAGTGTCGAGTTTACTAAATAAATTCTGCAGATTATCTTCGGTGCTGGATAATTTATTCATGGAATTTATCGGTTGGCGTGTGCACTTCTGTTTGATTGTACCTATTTATTGCTCGATTTAGTGTGAAAATTTAATGAGTGTAAAACGTTAGAATGTGCTCCGATGCTAGTGTTCCTGTTGTGTGTTGGATCAAAATATTCCCTTTTGACGTAGAACTACGTCTTTCAGGAAGGGTGCCAAATCAGTAAACAGGTCATGTTTTTGTGAAATAAAGTTAACGTTAATAACTATTTTCACAGCGAACAAATTCTGATACTTTTCACGCCAATGGAATCGGAAATTCTCTAAGATTCATTTGAGATACTATACAGTACAATCCACTAATGCCTAAACAGATTAAATTAATGAAATCTGGAAGCATTCTAATTTTCCCATACATTTGTTCTACCGATTTGTGTGCATTCCCGAACAGAGCTGTCAATAACGAGCAACTGACATTCGTTTCTGCCCGTTTTCTGCATACTTGGTTTAAATGTGCCATCTGCGATTTGAAGCCACACCACTTCTCGTTTGGTGGTCATCGAAGCAACATGGTTACCGCAGAGCGTCGAGCGGGAGAGGATTGTTTTCTTGACGTGTGAAGGAGGAGTATGGAATAGAGTTTCTTTCCACAAGGCCCTTCTCAGGGCTTAGAGGCGGAAACCAAAATAGAATAGAATGAAAACACAGATGCGAGTAAGCTAGCATAACACAACGAGCGGATATCATTCATGCCTAATGCTGAATTCACACACATACACACACAGCTCGATACAAAGAGAGGAAGCCCTCTGTATCGAGGTGTGCTACGACAAAGAAGAGCAGTATACGAGAATGTTTTGTGCTAGTGCGGATATGGAAGAGTATCCAGAATTTTGGAATATAGATATGCACTACATTTATTCAGATAAACGTATATTTCATGAAAGTATGTTTTCAAATTCCAGCAGAGTAACCTTACTGTTGCATGTTGTGGGGTTCGATCACATCTCAAGCGGAATATAGGAGCAAAAGGGTTCATAGTTTGTGATCGATATCTGAGTGAGGAAAAGAAAGTCTCTTGCGAGTTGAACCATATAAACGAGAAGTGCAGATAACTTTCGACTCTACTCGACTCTTTCGAGTTTACTAAAGTAATAAAAAATTAAATAGCTCAAAATATATTACAAAAATTTTGATGCATTCTAAAATAATATCCGAAGTGATATACAACTGGATTGAATAATACAATTCCGCAGTTCTACGTCGAAAACTGCGGTCGTGTCCTAAATACAACCCATTACAATTTTTTCTTCAACTTTTTGGTCGCTCCGTTCCCTCATTGTCCAATAAGCGGTATAAAATTTACAGAAAAGAAATCCAACCAGGAGCTCAAGACACGCAGACATGTCTTCGTTTAGAACAGCGGTACTCAACCTTTTTTATAGGAGAAACACGTATTAGTCATGGTGTCGCGGGTCGCAAAAAAAAACATAGGAAACAGGGGTTTTGTCCATCACACGACCGCATTATTAACATAGAACTACGACATTATTGCCGGCGAGAAAAAACATTAAAGAATTTTAATAATAAAGCTTCATGACACAAATATTTGATAGCAATGAAACGGACCGATAAATGAATGCCTTCACTGAGTGATGAGCGCGAACGTTTCCAGAAGCAATTTAAGTAAATTGTCAAATTCATTCTAAGCATTCACATGTACTGTTGATTGCTCGCTGTCTAGAACCCTGAAATCGAAATACTGATCTTTTGAATATCCAAGTAGTTTTTCAGTATCTCTTAGCAAAATTACATGTCCAACGCAGAACAGCAACATAAAGCCTGTCCACGTTAAATTTCGGACACCAAGATGATGCTAGTAAAACAAAAATTCACGTAATACAACAAAACCGATTGTTTATTTCAGTAAAATAGACTTATATCTAAAACAAGAATAGCTTACTTCGATGTTAATTACGTTGTCTGTAAAATTCACGAACTTTTTTGGGAACAACTGCCATTAGGTTCCGTACAGTATCCTCAGATATGCTGGCGGCGGCGCTTTTCCATCTCCTCTTGAAATCATTACTGCCATTCGCTTTCTTCTTAGTTTCGAATAGTTTTCGCTTAATCAGAGCCCAGCACTTTTCCACTGGGATAAGTTCTGGACAGTTCGGTGGATTTGCTGCTTTTGGCACATATTTGACCACATGTGCATTATACCATTCCAGGATGGATTTTGCCTAGTGACAAGAGGCCAAATCTGCCACAACTGTATATGGCCTGCCAAAACAAGTACTTTTGGGGGAATTTAGACTTCTTGGTCCGGAAACACTCAGCTACGGCATCTCTTCGCATTGCAGTATAAAAAGCGAGACCCGGAAGCTGTTTGAAGTCTTCGAGAACATGAGTTTCATCGTCCAGTATGGTGCATGAACATTTTTGGAAAAACTGGGTGTAGAGCACCTTAGCACGGCTTTTTGCAGTGAAATTTTGCTTATCATCACGATTGGGCACCTTTTTCACTTTGTACGCTTTCAGTCCACGGCCTCTGCTTCACTTTTTGTACATATGATTTTGATTTTCTAACCTTTCGAGCCACATTTCTAACTGAAAGGTTGGGATGTTTCTCAATAATGGCAACCACCTTTCGGTACATCTGTCGGGAGCATACTTTTCGATTTGTTCCGCTTCCAACGTTCCAATCCACAGTTAAGCGCTGGTCAAACGATTTGCACACACTAAACACGGTACTCTTCGGTAGTTTTAGCTTTCTGGCGAGATCGCGTACCGAAAGTGTTGGATTTTGCTGCCGTTCTCGCAAAATGCGTTTGCGTACTTCCACTTGATTCGAAGCCATTTTACCAAACTGAAGAAGAATGTAAACATGTTGGGCATCGAAATAAAGAGGAGGGTTTCAGCTGTCATGTAAATGAAATATTCAATTGATTAGTTAAATATTTCATAAACTACACTGAAAGAACAGTGCCCGAAATTTAACGTGGACAGGTTTTAAAATCGAAACAAAATCTGTTGTGTAGTGGCGGCGGAGGTGAAAAAAACAGATTCGAATCTAATTTTCATATTCAGTTATCAACCGAAGAACACAACTCTCAACGCTGGAAAATACTTTAGATTTAACCCGGAAGCAATAATTGAAATCACGAAAATTTAATGATCGATTGAAAAAAGTCACAGGAGGGTCGTGTCCGAGACACGACCGCATAGTTGACGTAGGATTCCGTTAGGCTATCTGTTGATTTTGGATATGCTCCAAAACAAAAGCTCCCCCTATTGAAGAATTACATCGTAAAACTCTTTGATAATGATTTCGTGGCCCCGAAAAGGGCCGTTTTGTTTGGTTGTTGGGTATGGTTTGTTCACTCCACCAGTGTTTACCGAGTGATGATGACACAAGGATGGTAAACAGTCGTAGGATGGTGCGTATCAGATAAAAGATACCGAAGTGGAACGAGATATGATGAAAATTGCCCTTTGTGATCCTAGACGAGATGGCTCCTGTGTTATGTATGGATGAAATAAATAAAAAAAAAAAACTCACCAATGTAATATAAGATAATACCGAACACAATTAGAATTTTTCTTTGATATAGAGAAAACTTATTTGAAATGGAAAAGGTAATTTTCTTTTATATTTTTTTACTTTCTGGGTGTTTATTCAACCCAATGCGAATTTTAATTGGACAACAACAATTAATACTATATGTAGAGCCTATGAAAAATCACTTTTTCAAATAAATCTTCACTTTTCCAATTTTTCTGCCGTATTAACATTCCTTGGGTGAAAATGAACACAACAAGATTAAACCTAACGACCCCTTCGCGAGCGAGAACAAACCTTGGTTTTTATTTATTTAAATTGAAATAAATCGTTTCATATATCAAGTCATTTTCAACACACCTGCTACCATACATCATACTCACACTTGTGCAAAATTTTTCACAATGAACGATCGATCATTGATATGAAATTTCACGAAGCAACCAACATTCAAGTCCCAAATTAAAATTTTATTTGCTAGAATTTATCGTATCACTCACCTCGCTTGCAATATAAAAATGCCCCCGACATGCATATATTTGCAATGCCGATTTCCTCAGGCAGCTTGGTTTAGATGTCTCTGTTAGGGAATACATTTCAGTAGAAACAAAAGCTCCCCCTATTTTCATGTATTTGCAATGCCGATTTCCCCCAGGCAACTTGGTTTTGATGTCTCTGTTAGGGACCCGCCGCATGTGTCGTCAATTTCGACCAATCAGAAGTGGTTATTTCCGTTAGGATAGGAGTTGAGATTTTTCAATTGTTCGATAGTTAGTTACATGACAAATATTATTTACTTCAATATAAAAAATTATTATGGAGTGCCGAATTCGATTGACGCGAAAATCTCATTAATCCATCATGAAATGACTGAGCAATAAGCGTTTGAAATTGGACAATTTTCACGATGTGCTCGATTTTCGATTTTCAATTTATACCCCAATATGTTCCCGAAAGACGTAATCCTACGTCAAAAATTGTTATGGAGTGCCGAAATCGATTGACGCAAAAATTTCATCAATCCATCATGAAGTGACTGAGCAATACGCGTTTGAAATTGGACAATTTTTAAGACGACGAGCTAAACGACAGATAGCGAGTGTGATACCATGCACTTCGCTCCTCTGCCTCCTTTGCCGCATCCAATTGTTGATGTGAAGAGGAGCGCACCAGCAATGCACACTAGATTTCATTTGATGCTCTCCGCTGCTTCCTCTTCTTTGCTTCTTTTGCCGCATCGCATCCATCGTTGGTTGCCGATGGCTTCCTCTCCTTTGCCGCACCGTATGGTGTTGGTTGATTTGTAGAGCACTGCACACTAGAATCCCAGATGTTTGCCGATCTGAGCGTTGAACGAGAATGAGAAATCCAAAAATGCTACCGTCCTTTTATATCAGTTGGTATGTGAGAAATAGGCGCCCCCACTCGCTCGCCATGCAAATATTTGACGTCAATTTCGACCAATCAGTACCGTTTGGATAGGGGTTGAGATTTTTCAATTGTTCGATAGTTAATTACATGATATCAATTATTTTATTCAAGGTGAAAAATTGTTATAGAGTGCCGCAATGTTTTGATGTAAAAATCTCATCAATCCGTCATGAAATGACTGAGCAATAAGCGTTTGAAATTGGACATTTTTCACGATGCGATCGATATTCGTTTTTCAATTTGTACCCCAATATGTTCCCGAAAGACGTAATCCTACGTCAAAAAATCAAAAATAATTCATTAGCGATTTATCAGTCATCCAGCTAGCGACCGGACGGCAGCAAGGCTTTTCAAAAGGTATTTTTGAAGGTCGAGTTGTTTAGTACACCATTAAACCAATAAATCCTAACACACTCCTGAATTCACAGAAGCTCCCTTTATCCAAAAATATTGAAAAATATATTTTTAGATTTTGTTTTGTAGACCCAGCTGAAGATTGTTGATTCATGATTCATTCTTGTTCTCGTGAGAACAATACACATAACGCACTCATCGCGACATTATTCTCGTATAACACCCAGTGCGGCTCCAGGCGATTATTTGTTCCCCACCACTAACGTTACCTACTGATAACGCATATAATCAACACTTCGTACAATCGCCACGGTATGAAAACCGACAACGTGCGTCCTATTCAATATTCCTCTTCTGCATCGATTCTGCTCTACACTATGCTTGTTTCTTGCATATTCTGTGGTGACAAAAATTGTTCAACACAATTATCAATTGACCAGAGCGAGCACAATATTCAGAGAACTTTCGCTGATAGTCAACGACATGCATCGACAAATCTTGACTAAGTCCATACTTTCAAGCAGGTCCTCATATTTATAGATTTTTGTGATTTCAATAGTTTGCTTTAGAAGCAGTTTTGAGATATTGAAACTAGTTTTTGGGTAAACAGGTAACCAGCTTCACTCATACACCTCTTATCTTTCGAACGTAGCGATTGACATACCAAAAACTTTGCTCCCAAACGCAAGGCACTCGATTTAGAAATTTTAACCCATTTTAGTGCACCCGTGGCCGAGTGGTTAGCGTCTCACATTATCATGCCGGGTGTTCGGGTTAGATTCCCGTTCTGGCCGGAGGATTTTTCGTCAGAGAAATTTCCTTCGACTTGCACTGTGGTCACGCGTATTCTAGAGCTTGCCCCTCGGAATACATTGAAGGCGTGTTATTTGGCTTAAGAAATCTCAACTAAGTATTAATAAATGACGCTAGTTAATGCATTCGTTGAGACGGCAAAAGTTCCACAGAGAACGTTAACGCCATTCAAGAAGAACCCATTTTAGGCCAAGCGTTCGAAAAACTACGAAAACTACTGAACCGATCGATATGAAAAAAGGTATGTAGAGGTTTTTGTGGTCGGGGAAGATTCTTATGATAGTTCGAGACCCCTTCCCCCTCTCTAGGGGGGCTGCCATACAAATGAGACACAAATTTCTGCATTATTCAAGAACTAATCAAGCAAACGGAACCAAATTTGGCATGTGGAGGTTTCAGAGGGCAAGAAACATTTTTAAGGTGGTTCAACTCTCCTCCCACCTTTCTAAGGAGGGGCTGCCATAGAAATGAAACACGAATTACTGCACAACTCGAGAACTAAACAAGCAAATGGAACCAAATTTGGCAAATGGAGGTTTTAGGGAGCAATAAATGTTTTTATGATGGTTTGATGTTCCTTTCTCTTCTCTAAAGAGGGGGAGGGGGAGACTGCTGAACAACTCGTGCACTAATCAAACAAATGGAATCAAACTTAGCATATAAAGGGTTTAGGGATCGATAAACGTTTCTATGGTTGTTCGACACTTCTCTCCCCTCTCTAAAGGGGGACTCCCATACAAATGAAACACAAACTTCTGCATAACTCGAGAACTAATGAAGCAAATGGAGCCAAATTTGGGATGTGAAGGTTTTTGGGTACGAGAAATGTTTCTATGATGGTATGACACCGTTTCCTCCTCTGGAAAGGAGAGCGGGTTCCATAAACATAATGCACATATTTCAACCAAACATGACGATTGAAAATTTTCGGAAAACACTGAAGGAAAATGGGAAAATTGTTCATGTGTTCTACAATTACATATTGACAAGCGTTGTTAGTCCATTTGATGTTTGCGGTAACGAAATTGATCTTTGTTCGAAAGTGAAAATGGATTTTAATGTGATAAAACGCACTCCTATATCGTCTTCAATCTATATAAATAAAAATGGATCTCCGAATGTGTTGATAAGAGCAAAACTCGTGAAAGGAATTGTCCGATTTAGGGCTGTCTTCATTTTATCATATTTTTTGTATCAATCATTTATTCCATGTAACGGAGAAATATGTTATTTGCAAGTGAATGAAAAATGATTTTTTGTCATTTTCCGAAAAACGGAAGAACGGAAAAAATAAATCTTGAAGATAACACCAATAATCAAAATTACACCAACGGCTTTCGTTAAAAAAATATTTTTTACAGCTTGTTCGTTAATGGGTTAATCTTACACCCCATGACACATTCAAATATGATGTGAAGCTAATATACAGATGCTCTCTTCATCAGACGGCATGCAAATCGACGCGGTGCCTCTACCGAAAAAAACTGGACCATACTGTGCGATATTAGAATCGAGCAAAACCGCTATGTGTTAAATTAGCATTGAGAAAGACTGCTGTCTGATAGATGAAGCGAGACGACTTGAATGACGATGCTGATGATGATGATGATATTTTGAATTAGGTTTTAAAATTCAATAAGTTCACTCGCCTCTAGCTTCGAAAAAAAAGTTGATGGGTCTGAGCCTAGGGGCACGGACGGGATCTTGACATAGGACTGCGATTGTGTGTAGTAATTGCATAAAATTGAGTTTTTCATTATTCAAAATCTGTATTTTTTTCTCTTTTGATACATCAAATGGATGCCCTGGAAAAACCTTTCCTGCATGTACTTGTAACCTTGAAACGGGTTAGATGACATAACGTGGTATAATTCGGGACTGAATTCTGTTAAAAAATGTACACAAAAATACCATTAAAGCCATTACTACCCTTTTCTTCTGTTTATTCAATAATGCAGAAGAAGACAAAGAGTCATCATGTACAATTTTTAAACACAAGTCTAAATAGTTAAGACCTACAAAAATATAAACCTGAGTCAAATCAATCTATGACTACAAAAATATATTATAGATAAAAATAGCATTATCTCCTTCGTTACCACGTTGTCCGGAACATTGTTTGTAATAACTTTATAGCCCTGTAGGATCGCGACTACTCATGCTATCATAATCTGATTCACGTGGGTATACCCTTTCGATCTACTAAATCAGCAACCATTTAAATTCATTTATTGCATTTTTAAATAACCAAACACATACTCGATATTATGACATCCTGGACCACAATTACACAAATTGTTAGTAGTGAGACCTACACGATAAAAACATGAATTGAGCACAAATTGATTGGACAACATACAATATAATATAAAATTAATGCCTATTATCGGTAAATGGAGAATAATTTATTTTACGCATCAATTCACTTTATGAGCTAACGCCCGAATTTAGGCAAAAAGAGTGCTTGTTGCGTCGGGGAGGAAGCGAGTGGATAGTACAATCGAAAGAAAACATACCCAAATTGTTAACTTTTTTTATTATATTCACTCTTTAGGTTCCAAGCAAAAAAAAAAATCTGGATAAATTTCCTGTCTGATAATATATAACACAACAAATGTTGCAATAACCATTTTGAGTAATATGCGTTTGAAAACTCTTAATAAATCGTTACATTTTTCGTAGAGTGACCCCCCTATATAGAAATCAAAGACATAGTCCTATGTCAAAACCAATTCGGAAACATAAATTAAACACTCGGCCTTGAGAATGGTCATTTCGAAAGCCTCGCTGCCGTCTGGACGCTAGGTAGATGACTGATGAATTGTGGATACTGTAATTTGATATCGCGTATGACTTGTTTATACTCAATGAATAGACTACGGTGGAGCTTAGATTGCAATATACACACTGTACGCAGTACAAATGCTGCATTTGCATTTCGAGCGATCGATTTGCGCTCATTTGATTAGCAGTGATTTTTAAATATTGTATCTCGGCCATGGGAACACGTTTCGTTAGGGAACCATAATGTATAACGCATCGAAAAAAATAGAGAATAGAGATCGGAATGCAAACCATCAAAATCCGTCCAGAGCTAAAATAATTATTAACGTTGAAAACCATATCCTGAAAAATGTTACCTGTTTTCTGATTTGGTATTATTACTCAACAGCAGATTGCCCAAGCAAGGCATTTTGACTGCTTTTCATTTTCAATTAGGAAAGCTGTTATGTATATAATGACACAGTTTCTTAGAATGTTGTGACTTTTTACACAGCATATAACAGAGTTTATTGATAATTGTAGTTATCTCCCCCCTCCTTCATTTCCGGAGATATATATGTGTTATACCTATATAGCCCAAAAGCAGCCATTTTGACTGCTTGAGGGATTTCAAATAATAAAATGACTTTTATTACTGAATGCAGTCAATTTCGTATATGACCAGTTTCGGCATTGTATTGGAAGGCAGTTTTATTTTTTTTTCGATTACCGTCACATGATAACATACAAGTACATGATAAATTGTCACTTTGGACGTATTGATAAGTTGCAGTTTCTCAAAAATCTAAAGTAGTAATTGGTATTCGAATTTTTGTGCAGTAATACAAGTAATACAAGACCTTCCTTCCTTCCGTAACGATCATTCTCATTCAAACCGTACACCACATCGGTTCGCATCATAACACATCAATGAGGTACATATAGAGGTGGAGCAGTAGGCGCAGTGTATCTGTATTGGCAAGCAAAATATCGTGTCGTAATTATTTGCATTCAATATGGAATGTATATGGAAGAAACAAAACAATGTTGAAAGTACTCACGGTTGCATGATAATTTGAGCCAAAATTCTCATGAAATCATTCAACTGGTTGTTTTTTAACAGATGATAATTATATCGTGGCTTATTTCGATTATTTATGTGGTGAAAAGGTCCAGAGAGCAGTCGTATGTTTAGTTCTCGAAAGCAGTAACATTTTCAGTGAAATTTTGTTCAATTGGCGATTATTATCTCACAACATACACACCGACACTGAGAGCCTTCGAAACTTCAACTTCATAACGGTAAAATAATGAAACTTCCTTTTTTTTGTATGAACGTGGGGGAGTGAAAATGGCACATTGAAATATCACTTTTATCAGTCTTTTTTAACGTGATTTCACAAATTTTCACTCCACACTATTACATTAGCCTCATACTCAGCGGGAGCTCTATAAAAATGTACGTTTTTAATTGATAAATTACTTCCTGAAAATAGAATTTTTACATGAATGCGGTGAGCAATCAAAGATAAACACAACGCCTGACGTCACTATTTGCGAAATAGTTATGGCAGCGCATACTATGTCGCTCGAAAATCGACCATCTTCATTACCTTTTTTCCAGGACATTGATAACACATCAACAAACCAACCCAAGCAGCCATGTCTGGACATGGTAAAGGAGGAAAAGTGAAGAGAAAGGCAAAATCCCGCTCGAACCGTGTTGATCTGGAGTTCCCCGCTAGGCCGAGCGCGTTAGTACCAGTGCACCAGTCCACCTAGCCGGCGTTATATAGTTTCGGCCGCCGAAGTGATCGAGTTGGCTGGTAAAGCTGCTCGCGACGATAAACTGCATTCAGAACAGAACACATCAAGACAACAACAGGCAGTTGCAGCGAGTGGCGAGTGGCAAACGCAATCGCAAAACGGCATCAAGTAGCAGTAGAAAAAAGTTTGTTCTTTATACAAACTGCTTTGGTGGCAAATCCAGAGCAAGGCGGCATCGAGGGCGTTCGAAATGGTTTTTTTCAAAACCACGAGTACTAAGTTTTCTAAATTGGAACCATTCCATAAAACAAGGCGCTTATCAGGGCCATTAAACCTTCCAAAAAAGAGTTTAGGAAATACAGTTCAATGCTTTCTAAAACATTATCCAAAATAATAATAAAACACAAATTGATTTTTTCATAATTTGTTTGCCAGGATCTGATGAGTATGTGAATTTGGCAGTTGTTCTGAGCTTATTGATAGTTGGGGACTTTCCTGATTATTCAATTTTCACCAATTCTTAAATTGTTTCCAGATTGAAAGTACAGTAATTTACTATTAGTTCGACATTTAGCTAATTGGACGGACATGTAATGCGACTTATTTAGTTGGACATTTTTTGTAAACATAGAGATCCAAATTATGACCCCACATTGAAAGTCGACACTGTACCACTGTCATCGCAAATGTTCAATTACAGGTTAAAATCGCCTCCAATGCGACACTGAGTAGCGCTTCGGCACGTCGCATTGAATGTAATTTACTGTACAACATGTCACAAAGCTGGATGGGAAGAAATTTTCCAACTGTGAAAGCTGTGGCGAGTGGCAACAAATCGCTAAACAGGAAGGTTTAGCCGAACAAGATGGGGATATCGAGTGATAACAAAACAATAAACTCTTTTGATTGAAGATAATTTTGTGATCCTGAAAAGGACCCTTTTTAGCCTGCATGTGAATCCAACGAGCGAACAAATCGTAATGAATGTATTTTTTTGCCATCGCTCCCTTTTAACGCTCATTCGTTCGTCTCGTTGGACTCGCCCCTCTGGCTGAGTCTGCCGTTTTGTCTCTATCCTGTGAGTGTGTACCGCTAGAGTATAAAACACGCGGACCCCAAAAAAATATCTTATTTTCTTTCAAACCGTAAACCCGTGTGGTTGTACGGCATCGGCATCGTGGACGTAACAAACGAGGACAAGTTAAGGGAAAGGCAAAGTCTCACTCAAACCGTGCAGGTCTCCAGTTCCCTGTTGGTCGCATTCACTGATTGTTCCGCAAGGGTAACTAGGCCGGATTGGTGCCGGAGCACCAGTATACCTAACAGCGATTATAGAGTTTCGGCCGTCGGAGTGCTCGAGTTGGCTTGCAAAGCTGCTCACGACAATCAGAAAACCCGCATCAAGAACAGAGCAGCTTCGGTTCGGCGCTCATCAAGGCAACAATTAGTTTCAGTGAGTGGCAAAGTGTTTCTCCGGCACGTCGCATTAAATGTAATTTACTGAACAACATGTCACAAGCTGGATGGGAAGAAATTTTCCAACTGTGAAAGCTGTGGCGAGTGGCAAACGCAATAGCTAAACAGGAAGGTTTAACCGAACAAGATGGGAATATCGAGTGATAACAAAAACACAACACCAAAGGTTCTTTTCAGGACCATCAACATATTCATAAAGAGTACACAGTAAACTAATCCATTTTTCAGGTAGATAGGTAGGAGAAGAAAATAAAACAATATATTTAAAATATATATTCAACAAAAGCTGTCCCCTTTGTATAGTCCTACGTCACTCCGGTTATGTCCCCGACATTACCCACCCGTCTTTTTGACGTAGGACTACGTCTTTCATTTCTATACCGGGTGTAAAATCAAAGTTTCGAAAACGAAAGCGTTACGCCGGAGACCGAGATTTTGAGCGTTAATAGCTCCTAAACAACTGAACGAAATAGTATGATAAACACTTCATTCGAAAGATAAAATGTCTACGCGTTATATACTTGTTACTTTTTGATCCAAAACCTTGTTTCAATAGTCTTAAAATTGCTTTCGAAACAGGCTATTGAAATCACCTATCGGTATTTAAGCGAGCGCTGCTCGGAAATCCACTCAGTTATAATTGAACAGCGATTGGAGCATGTTGTCGCTGTTGTGGTGAAGCTCTTCGTTTATCATGAAAGCGCGGATGAACGGTGTCACAAAGAGCCTGTTTGTGCACCTTAGGCCAGAAGGGAATCCATCAGGAGGAGAGTGATGCCACAAACGGTTCACCGGGAAGACATCGAAGCAGCCGCCACACACACACATACACGCGCGGATTTTTTTTCGTTTGGATGCAATAAATATGAAATTTTGTTGATATTTTGTTTGGAACCGTGAGGGAGGGCAGAAAAGCCGAGCCAGAAGAAGAAGAAGAAGAAGAAGAGCAGGTGGCCAAGAAATTATCAGCATCGAAAAACTGTTCCCCGGGAAGACATCGAAGCAGCTGCCACACACACATACACGCGCGGATTTTTTTTCGTTTGGATGCCATTCAGCATCGAGAAAATTCCGGAAAGATCTAATCGCTGCTGAAAAATAATCTGCCAGTTTCCCTGGGAATTGAAAATACATTCATGTGAAAGAGTTTATTTTAATGTTTTCTATCCATGTAACTTTGCGACCAAATATTTTTCAATCAAGTGCTATTAACAGGTGGTTATCGAGTTAGCATTAACCACTGGTGGTGGACTTCGAGAAGAATCCGGAAAGATGTCATCGGTACTGCAAAATAATATGCCAGTCCCCCTTGGACTTGAAAATTACATTCAAGCGAAATAGTTTATTGCAATGTTTTCCATCCATTTAATACTGCGACCAAATACAATTGGTTTTGTGATTTTTCAATCAAGTGCAATTAACAGGTGGTTATCAAGTTAGCATTAACCACTGGTAGTGGACTTCGAGAAGAATCCGTAAAGATGTCATCGTTACTGCAAAATAATCCCCCTTGGACTTGAAAATTACATTCGAGCGGAAGAGTTTATTTTAATGTTTTCTACCCATATAATACTGCGACCAAATACAATTGGTTTTGTGATTTTTCAATCAAGTGCAGTCAACACGTGGCTATCGAGTTAGCATTAACCACTGGTGGATTTCGAGAAGAATCGAGGAGAATCCGGAAAGATGTCATTGCTGCAAAATAATCAGCCAGTTCCCCTTGGAATTAAAAATTACATGCAAGCGAAAGAGTTTATTTTAATGTTTTCTATCCATATAATACTGCGATCAAATACATTTAGTTCTGTGATTTTACAATTAAGTGCAATTAGCAGGAAAGCTTCTGAAGCTTATTCCCCATCAGTAGGATATTTCCAACGTAACGCTCTCGTTTTCGAAATCCGCCATTTATTCATTCATTCAGAATGAATTCAGATTCAACTTCAAACAGATGATCACTAAATCAACGATAGTCCTACGTCACCATTGCGGTTATACCCAAGATATAACCCACTTCCCGTTTTTATTTCTTTTGAGGCCTAGATGCAGGAAGTAAATGTTGAATAAAAATGAGTTATTGGAAAAGTAAACGAACATAAGTGAAGAGTGCCTCCTTATACTGCAGAATCAGATGCAATAAATTCTGAACTATCGTGTGGGGATGAGGCAGATTGTATTCAAAGTGAAACATTTGACACTGAAGATAACGATGAGAAGTCGATCACCATTGATTATGGGAGATGTTCTTATCTCGTTGATAATAGATAACAATATTAGATAACAATATTATCGGCAGTCCACAAATGAGGACTGCCGAATTTTGAGGAATGATTGAACAACATAATTATCTAAAATATGTGCATTTATTGAGATTTTATATGCTTGTGGAGCTTTGAGAATAATGAGAATAGTCCAGCTTGCTATCAACCAGGGCAAAATATTACAGTTGACGACAAAAACCAAATGCAGATTTTCACAGTATATGCCTAATAAACTCAATAAACTTGGCATACAATTGGAATGAATGTTTCAAATGGTTTTTCTTATTTGGGGAAATATCATCAATACTTCTCAGTCAACACGTTGTTCTGAAACTTGTCAAGCCATTTACAAAATGTTCAAGAAATATCACGACCAATTTTCCCTAGCATGTCACTCGCGACAAAAAATAGCAATTCTGGTTGGAACCATTAGAGGAAACAAAAGGGAACTATCCAAATAAGCTTATCAAACGGATGATAACATGCCTCGTTATTCAACTCTGTTATGTAAATCAGAGAATTGTGTTCTTACAGTATAAAAAGGGGATTAAATAAAAGAGTAGCTGTTCTAGATTCTAAGCATGAATATGTGAAAATTTATAAAAGTAATGAAAAATACATGAAAATTCATTTTCGAAAAAATACATAAATAGTCCAAAAATGATTTTTTTAAGTGAAATGATTTATTTATTGTTCATATTCACTCATAACTTGTTATGTAACTGCAAATTATGTAACTGTAAATAGACATTCTTTCACCAAGCAGTCATTTTGACTGCTTTTGGGCAATATAGGTATATACTAAGTTCCGGTCTTTCTAGTGTTAAAGACGTCAAAAAATAGGTAACGATTTCATTTTCATCATTTCAAATTCATAGTAATTTATTTCTATTCACTAACGTCAACAAGATTTGCCCTAATGATCGGATTGAATGTATTGAATTGATATTTATTCTACTTATTCCACATAACCAGACAAATAGCTAATGTGTAAATGCATGTGAAATTTGTCAAACATGATTATTCTCAGCTAAATGTTCCTAGATGATTTTCTTAAGTTTTCATTACCATACAAAATGGTGTATAGCTGGTTTAGAAGGAACTTGACGCACTATAAGAACAATAAGAATTGGGTTACAGATCATATTGTAATTATCATAACTCTGGTACCAATGGCTGTCGAGCGCCGAATTAACATGAGTAAAGTTCATATCGTATACCGTGATATCCTAATCAGTGACAGATGTTCATGAAAGGAGGAGTAAATTATACTAATTAACATAACTAAATTCAGAGGTAAAAAAAATCGCATTTTTCAACCAAGCTACTACTGTTGCGAAACACAACAACAATCGGTGTTAATCGCGTTTCGCAATCAAAAATATAATTACGGGAAACACAAGGTTCATTCGAAGTAATAAAAATTTGGTCGTTTACCGAATTCGCACAGCTAATGACAGTTTTGTCGCACAGAGTTTGTAATTAGCTTCCCACTCTTTCCCCATTGTGCATAGAACCCAGAACCGGGAATTCACGCCCCAAGTGTCCTCCCCGGCTAAGCAACCATGAAGAACGATATTAAACTACAATAAAATACTCCATTGGTGCGGCACTTTATTGTCCCTGGAATTGACTGACGACGAGAAGCAGATTGTTTTCCGTGCTGGCTAATTAGTAATGAGAATTTCTTGCTTGTTTTTTGGGGCTTATAGACACGATCCCACGCGGCAAGTTTCGCCTGTTTGTCTGAGTATTCTGCAAATTCTAATTATATTCCGTTACGCATGGAGCCCAAACGATTTGAATTCAGGACAAACGAGACAAAGACGCTCGGGCGATCGATATGTGGTTTTACGAGGTGGGACTTACATGGGATGTTGGTGCACAATGAAATGGGCTTCATTATTCATTCAACAGTACAGTGAGAACTTTTTATTCTAGTACTAGCTGACCCGGCAAACTTCGTCCTTCCCAAAATTTGTTTTTTTTTGTTTTGTTATCAATGTTTGAACATTCACGTTTTCTTACTATGAGCAATTTCATGGGTCCAATCGTAGAACTGTTCATTGATTGATCTTCTAATCGACCCCGTTGAATTTACCTTTTACTGTAAAATTCCTAGTATTTCTAACAAAACTCATCATTATATCATAATATCAGATTATTTTCAGACACAATTCTCGTTTAGGATTTTTCAACCACTTGCAAATAACATGTTTCTCTGTTACATGTAATAAATATGATAGAATAATATGATAGAATAAAGACAGCCCTAAATCGGATAATTCCTTCCTCGAGTTCTGCTCTTATCGACACATTCGGCGATACTTTTTTATTGGTATAGATAGAAGAAGATATAGGAGTGCGTTTCATCACATTAAAATCCCTTTTCAGTTTCGAACAAAGATCAATTTCGCTAGCGCAAACATCAAATGGACTAACAGCACTTGTCACTATGTAATTGTAGAACATATGGGAATTTAATTTTTAGAATTTTCCTTTTTTCCTTCAGAGTTTTCCGAAAATTTTCAATTGTCATGTTTGGTTGGAATATTTTTGGTTGAAACATGTGTAATATTTTTATGGGAACCCTCTCCATTCCAGAGGAGGGAGGGGTGTCATATCATTATAGAAACATTTCTCATACCCAAAAATCCTCATATCCCAAATTGTGCTTGATTAGCTCTCGAGTTATGCAGAAGTTTGTGTTTCGTTTGTATGGCAGCCCCCCTTAGAGAGGGGGGAGGAGTGTATTCACCATAGAAACGTTTCGTGCCCCGTAAAACCTTCGCATGCCAAATTTGGCTCCATTTGCTTGATTAGTTTTCGAGTTCTGCTAAAATTTGGAAAGCAATTTTCTGAATTTTCCAACCTTTCTTCAGAGTTTTCCGAAAATATTCCGATTTTTCTCTCCACTATATTGATCTACGGGAAGAGACGAATACAACAAAATAAAGAAGGTTAAAATCGAACCATCCCTTTTTTGGCTTTTCCGCTTACCAACAGATTTTGCCTTACATTTTTATTTATATTTTATACGCTAAAAATTTTACCGACATCTACTGTCTGAAATCCCTCTACTGCTCCCTCACTCGCTCCATCTTAGAGTATGGTGCAGCTGTTTGGACTCCACACTACAACAACGGTGTCGAATGGATCGAATCAGTTCAACGAAGATTTATAAGATATGCTCTGCGTAGATTGCCGTGGACTGACCCCCTCCGATTACCGAGTTACCAGAGCCGATGTCAGCTGATCAGCTTGGAAACTTTGTCGGTTCGTCGAGACATAGCCAGGGCTTTGATGATAGCTGATACCCTACAAGGACGCATCGATTGTCCCGGTCTTCTGGAAAAAATTAATTTCAACGTTCGACCTCGGGCTCTTCGAAATAACTTGATGTTACGATTGCCCGCCCTACGTACAAACTACGGCATGTTCGGTGGATTAAATGGTCTACAAAGACTCTTCAACAGGGTAGCCATGCTGTTCGATTACCATTTATCGCGAACGCTTCTTCGTCGGAGATTTAGCTCTTTTTTTACAGAACAAACAGTCCCGTGATTATTGTTTTTAAGTGTATCTTTAATATGTGATGACTGTACTTTGATGTAATTAATTGTAATACGATGTCATTTGATTCATGTTTAGATTTAAATGTAGATTTAGAATTTTATATATCCTTAAGCACATCATTGGGGCCATTACAGCCCGTTGATGAATTGACAAATAAGATATGGAAATGCAATATTTCGCCTGAAAAACCCATTTCCATTTACGAACAAAGATCAATTTCGATAGCGCAAATATCGAATGGACTAACAACGCTTATTATGATGTAATTTTCAAGCATGTGGGAATTTAATTTTCCGAATTTTCCGACCTTCCTTCAGGATTTTCCGATTTTTCTCTCCACTATATTGATCTACGGGAAGAGACGAATACAGCAAAATAAAATCGGTTAGGTTAAAATCGAACCATCCCTTCTTCGGCTTTTCCGCTTACCAACAGATTTTGCCTTACATTTTTATTTATATAAATAGTACAAATAGAGTGAATGGGAATCGTCCGTTCACCAACATTGGTTAGGAAACTTTGTGGTAATGAATTGATTGTTTCTGCAATAACTTGAGCCAATATTTAATAAGTTCAGCGTCGAAAATACTCTGAAAATATCCGAATGAGTTTATAGTATATAGATCTAATACTATCAACATAGCTTGAAGGTCTGCTCCCATACACACAAATAAAAAGACGCTTTTGTTCATTTCACCCTTCATCACACGAAAAAGCCTTTTTTTATGCCGAAGATGGGAAGTTTCCTACCAACACTAGTTTGATTGTAGTTTTTAACATTGCATACATATTATGGTTAGCTTATGGTTAGTCAAGTGACTGTAAAGATTTAGTAAAGTAAAGACAGTATTTTCATTCATAATTTTGATTTTGAAATTTATTCCACCTGAATATCCATCATTATTTTCACCTCCCAATGAAAGCACACGTAGCTTAATGCCGTCTACTCTACTCTTCAAAATCAGAAACCGAATTGGATTACGATTCCAATAATACAAAAGCAAAAGCAGCAGGTTTTCCATTTTCATAGTCTTTATTTTTAGATTTTCCAAAACAATATTCGGAACTTGACAGTTCAGTATAGTTGTATTGGTGAACCCGAGTGCCAACCCGTGAAACATCTCAGTGCGAAACTAACAGCTTTCGGGGCGAACTAGTGCGACACTGAGTGCGAAACTGAGTGAATAAAAAAACGTTTTGACAGCAGTTAGTGCGGCACTGGGGTTGAAACTGAACAAAAACGAATTCGCTATAATACAGGGGAACTTCGACATAACGTACCCTCGTTATAACGTAATTTCGATATAAAGTCACTCGATAAGACGTACACATTTTCAAAGTCCAAAAGAGTATTTTTTTTCTGAAAGAACAATAGATTACAATAAATTATTATATCCAACCCGAAATACAACTGGTTTTGTGATTCTAAATCAGGGGTTCTTAAACTACCTCAGACCCCTATAGTCTACATTCTACAATCATACGAAATAACGGGTGTTAAATAAAAAATGAGAATTTTTTCAATCACATATAAAAATATTTTTTTTCATCGATTTCAGTATTTTTTTTATTAATAACATAATGTATTTTCTTCAAAAAAATGTCAGTGAATGTTTGAGTAAGGGCCGTGGTCTGCCGTTCGACGCAACTTTGTCGCGATGCTCTCACAAGAACGTTGTACGGCACTTACGTCCATTTTCCGGATACAATTCCGGATTCTTGTAGTCAGTTGCTTCGTGTCCTTGGCCCTCCAATTGTTTTTATACACTAGGGCACTGAGTGAGCCAAAGAAATCCTCTATTGGGCGGCACTGGGGCAAGTTTGTTGGGTTACGATCTTTCGACACGAACGGCATCTTTTTCGCCTCAAGATACGCCAGCGTCTTCTTGGCGTAATGGGAAGACGCCTTGTCCGGCCAGAAGACATACTTCCCATCCGCGTGATGCTCGTTCAGGAACGGCAGCAGGATTTTATCGAGGCACTCTTCTCGATAGATTTGTTGGTTGATTGCCAGACCGCTCGGCTTAAACCAAGGGTTTGAAATGCCCCGGTCGGCAATGGCGATGTACAACATAACCTTTTTTTCAAACTTGTGCTTGAACTTGTTTTTCACTTCAGGCGGTGTGGATGACTTGTCGCTGGAGTAGTAATTATCATTTCCTGGAATATGCGTTTTGGACAGCGGAAAATAGCTTTCGTCGTCCAGAACGAAAGACGTCCCGCGGTATTTTTTGGTCATCCACCGACACTGTGATTTAACCGTCTCAATCTGCTCCTCCGTGTACTCCGGCGACCTCGTCTTCTTCCTGCAGACGATTCCTTCCATCTTGAGGGTCCGATGGATCAATACGTGGGAGCAGCCAAATTTCCGA